>NC_143261.1:41632518-41784033 GCF_984573655.1 Nuphar pumila
TGATTTTTTTATATGTGGTGCATGCATGAGTTATTGAGTTACTGTAGAAAAATCAGAGGTTTTGGATCTCGGGAACCCTGTCAAAAAAAATCAGACATCAAATCGGGTTTTTAAAGCTTTAAAATCGTGGTTAAAATCAAGAAGGTAACTTGCTGTGATTATATTTCTCTCATCTTATATCCGATTTTAGATCTGTAAAGTGCTATGGATTCACATTGAGTAGATATGTCTTCTGTGAAATTTTCGGATTTTTTGATCACTGTTTAGTATTTTTCCCCTTTTAGAGAATCTGTTTTTAAATTTAAAGCTCGTTAGGGTTTACCAAAATTCTAATCAGACTTGTGTTAGTCATAAATCCCAAACCACAGATCCGATTTTAGATCTGTAAAAAGTGAGTATTGTTATTTTTCTGTCTAATGTTCACCACTAAAATTTCAGAAATTTTTGTTTCGGATTGATATTTATTCCTGTATTTTCAATCTGGAATATCTGTTTTAATCCCTGTTAAAAGTGATATATTTTAGCTCAGATTGCAGGAAGGGTTTCTCCCTAACCAAAGATGATTTTTCCAATCTGTAAATTGGGAAATCTCTGTTGTTCTTTCTAGTTAGTCTCTGTAAAATTTCATAAATTTCCATGGAGATTTGACCCCTGGTTCATGTCTTGGACTGAGACTGGTTGGTGAATTAGGTCAAAAATAGCATATTTTTAGGGTTTAATGTAATTTTCGGATTAATTTAATGTCAAAAAATTATTTTTATAATTCCAATTCAACATTAGGTTTATAACAAGTGCAGGTACCATTTTTTATGGATTTTGGAATCCATTTGATGGCTGAATTAAGCAAATTGCAAAACTGGGTTCCTGAAAGATCCAAAACACTGCAAAAATCACAAAATTCGTGATATTATTGGATTTTCGTGCATAAGCATATATTTTTAGGGTTTTATTATGTTCATAAGCATCTTAGGATACTTTAGGTTTAATTTTGTGCTCATTGGATTTCATTTAGTGCATAAAACCTAAGTTTTTACCAAAATCTCTTTTTAAAAACCCTGATTTCAAGGCCATAGTCTTGCTATCGGGGGCAATTTGGTCATTTGACCTAAATTTCGAAATCCCTAACCCTAATTTCATATTTTTAATCATGTCATAGCATATTTGGTTTGGGTTTATTTCATTCAAATTTCAAAATTTGCATTTTATCAAAATATCTTTCTAAAAACCCTAATTTCAAGGCCATAGTCTTGTTATTAGGGGTATTTTGGTCATTTTGACCCCAATTTCGAAATTCCATATCTTCTCTTTCATATTTATTCAATTTTATTTCATACTTTATCATTTTTATTTAAGGGAATCATGGAAAAGGCTTATATCTAGCAAAATCCAACAATTTCCTGATATTGTTGGATAAATCTAGAAAAGCCAACATATTTTCATTAACAAAGTTTTTTAGTTTTGCAGGTACATTGAAGACTTTATTTTTCATGTATTTAAATTTCAATAGTGATGTAATTTGTAATTAAACTTTGGAATAAGAATTTACATTTCCTGCTTAGCTTAGGTTGCATTGCATATAGTTTATAATTTTAATGTGTGATGGATGATGATTCATGCATATTTTTACAAATTCACCATGGTCTACACGAATGGCACATGCACTAGCTTCTATAAAGTTTATAAACTTGGTGGAATTTGTATTTATGGCCATAGTCAGAATATGAATGATACTCAGATTTATGATCTTCACATTAGCCACATTCAGCCTACACTCTTAGGCTAACTTAAAAAATGCACTGCATTTCTCAAAAATACAAAAAGTATTTCTCAATTCCTCAAAATCATATTCATTCATTTCATGCATTTGCCAATTCCAATTCCAATCTTAATTCAAAGAAGTTCATTTTCTCAAAATCTCCTAAGTCTTATAGCAAAATCGATTTTCCCAAAGACATTGAATTTCAAAGGATATTTCAAGTATTTCCCAAGTTCCAAATTCAAATTTTCTAAGTTAGAATTTCAATTTTCAAGTTTGAATTAAGAGAAACCAAGTCTCTCAGAATCGATTTTCACCAAATGTCAAGGATTCCTCAAAATCGATTTTTATTTCTCTCAGAAGTATATTTCAAATCCCATTTCACGATTTCTCATGTGATATCATTTCCAAGATTTACATTTTCTAAATATTTCAATCATTCAAAGCAAACATCATGTTTTCAAATGTGCATTTTTCTAAAAATTCATAGCACATGCCTGATTCTTTGTGCATTTAGAAATTAGAATATGATTTAGACAAGTTGAATAGAATAGAGCATAAGATTGATCCTTGGTTCAATTACCCCTGTTAAAGGTGGCAGGAACGGTTGAACCTCGTACCGACAGGCGAGTCCCATTCTACGAAATTTTCCCGCATTTTAAAAACGGAGGCGAGTTATTTTCAAAAATCTTTTTCAAATGTCAGTTTGATTCGCAAAAGTTAAAAATTTTGCGATGATAACAGTATGTCATTCACATTTCATTTTGCATTACCTTGATTTGTATTTCTTGAATCAGAGGCACTTAGGGTCTACATTTTTTTAAGCAATGTGCAGAAATCACTTAGTATACAGTATGTAATAATACACCTTCACCAATCTACATAGTAGCACCCTCTTACCTTTTATATTCACTCTGCTGTATGTACATTACTGCATCCCCTGTCACAACTGCTATGCCTTCATTTCCTTTAACCACCTGCAATACACCCTGTGTGCTGCACCCACACCTTCACCTACACTATGCACCTATGTACACTCCACCACTCACTAGGTATAAATTTCTCCACTAGCTCAGGTACATCATTTTAGCATTATACTTCCATTTAGAGGGTATATATATATATATTCTAACTACCTAAGGATCACATCGGTTCCGCAGGGGTTCGACTTACAAACTATCAATTCCATAGGGATTTAACCTAAGGATCACATCGGTTCCGCAGGGGTTCGACCTACGAACTATCAATTTCATAGGGATTTAACCTAAGAATCATAGTTTAAGAAGGAAGGATTTAACTTGTGGGCTTTGAATGAACCAGGTGTTAAACTGGATTTTAAAGGAAGATTCAAATCGGAATTCAAATCTTCAAGGGAAAACTAAATGAATTGGGTTTTGAAATAAAATTCGAGAATGAACTTGGATCATCTAGACCAATTACTAAATTGCAGAAAAGTTTAAGTAGGAGTTCAAACCTTTAAAGGAAAGCCAAGTGAATCGGATTTGGAAGAAAATTCGAGTCGAAACTCTAATTTTCTAGACCGATTTTAGGCTTTTGAATTGGATTTCAAAGAAAATTCGAGTCAGAACTCTAATTTTCTAGACCAATTCAGAAGGAAAAGAAAACTCGAGTCGGAACTTGAATCTTCGAAGGAAGACTAGATCCATTGTGGAAGGAAAAGAAATTCGAGTCGAAACTCGAATCCTAAAGGAAAAATAGATCAATTTGGAAGGAAAAGAAATCCGAGTCGGAACTCAAATCCTGAAGGAAAAATATATCAATTTGGAAGGAAAAGAAACCCGAGTCGGAACTCGAATCCTGAAGGAAAAATAGATCAATTTGGAAGGAAAAGAAATTCGAGTCGAAACTCGAATCCTGAAGGAAAAATAGATCAATTTAAAAGGAAAAGAAATTTGAGTCAGAACTCGAATCCTGAAGGAAAGGTAGATCAATTAGAAGCAAAGAAAATTTGAGTCGGAACTCGAATCCCGAAGGAAAACTAGATTAATTAGAAGGAAAGAAAATTCGAGTCGGAACTCGAATCCCGAAGGAAAACTAGATCAGTTAGAAGGAAAGGAAATTCGAGTCGGAACTCGAATCCCGAAGAAAAACTAGATCAGTTAGAAGGAAAAGAAATTTGAGTCGGAACTCGAATCCCGAAGGAAAACCAGATCAATTGGAAGGAAAGAAAATTCGAGTCAGAACTCGAATTCTAAAGAAAAACTAGATAAAAAGAAAGAAAGGAGATTCGAGTCGGAACTTGAATCCCTAAGGAAAACTACACCAATGTGGACACTGAATTTTAAAGTGTACCAATGTCAATACCAGATTTTGAAAATGAACCAGTACAAGTATTATGTTTTGAAAAATTACCAGTACGAATATTGGGTTTTGGAAAATTTACCAGCACAAACACTGGGTTTTTGAAATTTTACCAGCACGAACACTGGGTTTTTGAAAAATTACCAACACGAACACTGGGTTTTTGAAAAATTACCAGCACAAACACTGGATTTTTTTTGAAAAATTACCAGCACGAACACTGGGTTTTGGAAATTTACCAGCACGAACACTGGGTTTTTGAAATTTTACCAGCACGAACACTGGGTTTTTGAAATTTTACCAGCACAAACACTAGATTTTTTAAAAAATTACCAGCACGAACACTGGGTTTTAAAATTTTACCAGCACGAACACTGGGTTTGGGAAATTTACCAGCCCGAACACTGGTTTTTGAATTTTTACCAGCACGAACACTGGGTTTTGGAAATTTACCAGCCCGAACACTGGTTTTTTGAAATTTTACCAGCACGAACACTGGATTTTTTGAAAAATTACCAGCACGAACACTGGGTTTTTGAAAAATTACCAGCACGAACACTAGGTTTTGGAAATTTACCAGCCTGAACACTGGGTTTTTGAAATTTTACCAGCACGAACACTAGGTTTTTGAAAAATTATCAATTGATTTTGATAGAATATTTTCAGTCTTCACCCTCACGATGACTTGGACAACTGTCGGGGTCTCAGAATTTATCCCTTATCCTGAATGGGTAGCTCAGGATTGTCCCTTAACCTGAAGGGGAAGTTTGATGCAAATGCAAATTGATGCAGATGAATGCAAATGAATGCGAATGAATGAATGCAAATGCAAATGAATGCAAATGTTGTAAATGGGTGCACATGTATGCAAAATGAGAGATTTGTTTGATCCTGCCTGCATACAGGACATTTTGAAGATTATTTTTAAAATAATGCCCCAGTGTAACTGGGAAAGAAGAATTTGACCATTATTGAAGAAAATATATTGAGGAATTACAAAGGATGGAATAGAGGATTTAAGTATAGAAAATTTTCAAATATTGAGCATTGATGGGGTCTAATAATTCCACACCATCGGCATTGATGAGCAGATATAAATTGCGGGTAATGCTTCCTCGACAATATAGGGCCCTTCCCAATTCGGCGACCATTTGTCACCTGGGCGGTGCTTGAGATAAGCCATGGATCTGAGCCCTAGATCATTGACTCAGAATTTCCTTTCAATGACAAATTTTGCATATTGTCTGGCTACCCTCTGCCGATATGATTGAGCATGCTCTGCTGCTTTGAGCCTCCTTTCATCGAGCAAATCAAGCTATACAAGCCGCTGTTGCTGATACTGATCAAGTGGCAGCTCCAGAAGTGATGCAAGTTTCAGAGCAGGTTTCTGAACATGTAAAGGTAGTACTACTTCAATTCTATAGACAAGTTCTGACGGAGTAGCATTAGTTGGAGTTTGAATGATGGTTCTGTATGCTCACAATGCATCATGGATCTTCTCATGCCAACCACGGTCTGTTTCCAAAGTTCGCTCCAGGATTCTAATCAGAATTTTATTGGTGGCCTCTGCCTGACCATTCCTTTGAGGATAATAGGGAGCGAAGAAACAATGCTGAATTCTGAACTTTGTGCAAAATGTCCTCATTCTCTCATTCTTGAAATGACTGCCATTGTCCGACACAATATCGTGCGGTATACCAAAACGACAAAGGGTATTCTTGTGGATGAATGAGACCATGTGTCGACCTTCTACTGTACGCAAAGTGATAGCTTCGACCCATTTAGTAAAATATTCTGTTGCGGCAAGAAAATATTTGTAGTCATTTGAAGCAGGAATGATGGGGCCCACAACATCAAAGGTCCCACATAGAAAATGGCCATGAAGAGATGACAGGTTGCGAATATGTTGCTGGCACATGAATAGAAGGTGCATGTATCTGGCATAGAGCATACTTCTTCACAAAATGGTAGCAATCTTGCTGCATAGTCTTCCATTAATATCCTTCCCGGATGATTTGCTTGATAAGAGTTTGGTAGCCGACGTGACCACCGCAAATGCCTTTGTGTACCTTCTGCATGACTTCTTTGGCTTCATCTTTGTCTAAGCATCTGAAATATTCAGAACTGAATCCACGATGATAGAGGTCATCGGTGAGAATAAAATATCAGGCAGACACGCGCCAAATCGCTCGTTACTCTTGCCAGTGATATTCTGAGAGAAGGAGACAGATGTCTTCTCCTTGATGGGAGTCTTTTTGAGACTGTCTTCAGCTTGCTCAGACATCATCCTAATCATCATTTTCTTGAACATCTGATATGCAGCAGGATCAATGTCATCCCCATCATTCAGAATTTATCTTCTGGCAGATCTTCGAGAATCCATTTCTTCTTGCCTGCTTCTAAAATCACTGATGCACTGACACAGTGGTGTCTTCTTGCTTGATCTGATCTGAACCACTTGGGAATACTGATGCTCTCTACAAAATGAGATGGATGATTAAATTTCGATGATGAAGATTCAGGATAGAAATGAATATAGGAAAAATATTTGATGAGAATTTGGTAGATAATTGGAAGAACATCCCATTACTAGGGATTGAGTCACCGCTGGAGTCACGATAATTGTGTTGCCATTCTTTGCGAGGAGAACGAACAACTGCCAATATGCCTTGTCACCTAGGCGAGGTTGTCAAACCATGATAGAATGAAAATTGAAGGATTTTTTTTATTAAAGGAAAAATATGATTACATCAATAATAAACTTGAGAAAGAAGAGGCATATAGATAGTCTGCCACCACTCTTAATGATCAGCAGAGACACGAGGACCAGAAAAAAGTGTGAGACTGACGAAAGAATCCCAGCCATATCTGACAGAATGGTATATTCCGGACCACTGCGTTGATGCAAGGTCGAACTCTGGCATAACCCCTGATAGTAGCCGAGCTTCTATGCGCTTTTGTCTCCAAGAAAATTGTCTGACGCATCACTCTGGATAGTAGTAGGTACAGGAAAATGGGCCAAGTAACTTGAACTGCTTGCCATACACATATGTATATCTGGGAAGAAAGCGAGCCCTTCAGTGCATACGACCACCGCATACTGAACTCTTTCTAGAGCTGTTCTTGATAATGAGCTGACTTCTGTAAATGCCCCATACTTTTGGTATATCTTGATCAGGCTCACGTACTCATTCCCATTTTCTTCAATCAGTGGCCAAGACTTACGTCCTGTCATGCGAGCCACAACATCTTTAGGGTCCAGACCCTTGACATTGATCAGAAATTGCTGCTCTAATGGATCTCCAAGCTGACCTGCTGGCTCGGGCAATTCTATGATCTCTGAAAACTCATCCATCAGCAGGGTCATTTTGCCCCATGGGAACCAGAATGTGCAAGTGTGCGGATTCCACCTCTCTGCCAATGCATGGATCAGATTGCTGTTGACTGCCAATTTTCCCACTGCAGATGCCAGTTCCAACCTGCAATTGCTCAAGTGGTCCAGAAACATACGGGAGAAGTTCTTGAACCAAGTATAGTACCACCAGGGAAAAAAGGGTCCGATGTTCGGAAAGACTTTGTCGCACCTCGTAGGAGATGTGACCCTCGGGAAAGACAGAGTTGAGCTGACTGGATGCCATTGGGCTGAAAGATAGGAAGATTGGAATTAGACTTTGAAAAAAACATGAGAATTTTGAAAATTGCAGGCAGGATAAAATGAAATGCTGAAAATTTGAATTCCAGAGGAACGAGAGAATGGAAAATCACCTGGAGTTTTGAAGAAAAAGTGGATAATTTGGAAAAATCTTTCAGGGTTTACAAAGAAATGTTTCATAATTTGGAAAATGAAGTATTTTGGAAAATTGTCTAGTATTTTGGAAAAATTGGAAAAATATGGGAAAATAAGATGAAAATGAATATTATACATTCAATCACAAACAATTATGCGCATACAACATTCCTTAAGAAGCTGACTCTAAATGCATTGATTTTGAAAGAGCTTTGGGATCCTAATCCTGACTCTAGGCTCAGATCAGCTGTGTCCAATCATGCTATGCCGATATACTCGAGCCGAGGCTCGATGTACGTGGCATAAAAATTCATCTCCGATTCTAGGCTTGTGTTTTCCCAACATCCTTGAGCGCCTGCCGATATACGTTGGACTATGGCCCTTGGTACGTGGTAGGGGGGCGTTAGCCCAAATAAGTGGCCCAGTTGTGAGACTCTGTCCCGAACTATGGTTCTGGAAGAGAGCCCAGCAACGTGAAGACCAGGTAGACATAGGTGGGGTGGTTTTTGAAAACATGAGAACATGCAAGCAAACAGAGGGCTCTAAAACCTAAAGAGATAGAGATTTTGAATTTTTTTGAAGAAGCAAACATTGTTTTCATACAAGTCCTAGATTGATGAGTGTTGTATTTCAGACCTAATGTCTAAGTGAGCATGCATAATTCTCCTCAATATGGTCTATATGCAATCCATGTCAGCTGGGTACAAGTCTAGGCTCCTAGGTTCACATGATATCAGAAAATAAAGCTGACATTTTGCAGAACATGATTCAAAAAATTGAACTAAGTCAAGCCCACAATTGATCAGACGAAGACAAGTCCCATCACGATCGCCAAACCTGTTATCATCGCAAAATTTGTCCTCCCTCCATCTGCGAGAGTGAGAAGAACGATCCTGCGAGTTAAACTCAACCAAAGTTTTGAAAATGGTTTCTGAAAATTACTCACCTTCGTTTTGAAAATTTGTGGGAAAATTCCGTGGAATGGGATCCGTCTGTCGGTACGAGGTTCAACCGTTCCTGGCGCCTTTACCAGGGGTAATTGAACCAAGGATCAAATGTGTGCTTTGACTAAGTTAAATTATCTAAATTATGCTCTATTTTTCCTAAAATGCACAAAGAATCAGGTTTGTGCTATGAAATTTTGAAAATAATGCAAGTTTGAGAAACATGATCTTTGCTTTGGAAAATTGAAATGTGCTTGGAAAATGCTTGAGAAATACTTAAGAAAATCAATGAATTTCATTGGAAATCAGAAATTTGCATTGGAAAATGATTTTTTAGGAAAACTTGAACTTTGAAAAATCGATTTTGAGCTTTGAATTGATTTTATGAGGAAGTGGATTTTAGAATCTTGAGAAAATCAGGAAATTCATTGGAAAAGGATTTTTGAAATGGAAAATGGATTCTCAGGAAAATCAGATCTTTGAGAAAATCGATTTCTGAAAACTTGGGATTTTGACATTTGAGAATCTTAAAACATTGGAAAATCTTGATTTGAACTTGGGAAATGCTTTGAAATGTCATTTGAAAACTTAGGATGCTGAGAAAATCAAATCTTGAGAAAGACTTGGAAATTTTTGAGAAAATTGATTTTTCTGAAATGGAATTGGGAAATGATTTGGAAATAATGCAATTTGAATGATATGAATGAATTTGAAAGATATTTCATTGTGGAATTGAGAAAATCCTTTCAAAAAATTGAGAAATGCAGTGCATTTTTGAAGTTAGCCTAAGAGTGTAGGCTGAATGTGGCTAATACGAAGATCATAAATCTTGGTTTTCTTCGTATTCTGACTATGGCCATAAATACGAATTTCACCAAGTTTATAAACTTCATAAGAGCTTGTGCACGTGCCATTCGTGTCAACCATAGTGAATTTGGAAAAATGTACATGAATGATGCATCAGATATCAGAATTTGCATAAATTAAACTATATGCAATGCAGTCCTATTCTAAGCAGAAAAGTAACTCTTATTCTAAATTATTACAACTTGATGTTACATTGAATTGAAATAAAATAATAAAAGCTAAGTCTTCTTCTTGGATACTCCTGCAAAACTAGAAAACATGTTAGCACAAAAATGTAGGTTTATCTGAATTTATCCGAAAATATTGGGAATTATCGGATATTATTCAGATATAAACCCAAATTCATACCCCCTTTGATATCAACATGAGAAATAAGTAATAAAGTTCGAAAATAAACTTGGAAATTCGAAATTGGGGTTAAAATGACCAAAATACCCTTGATGAACTTGAAATCAGGGTTTTCTGAAAGAATTTTTGTAAATCTTGGAATTTTGAAAATCAAATGAAATAAATCAAACATAATATGATGAAATATGATGATATGCATGAAAATTTATGGAATTAGAAATTGAAATTTCGAAATTATGGTCAAAATGACCAAAATACCCTTGATAACAAGACTATGGCCTTAAAACCAGGGTTTTCTGAAATAAGTTTTGTAAAAATAGAAAATATGAAATGAAAATGATATTGAAATTAACCCTAATATGATTCTACATGCTTATTTATATGAATAAAACCCTAAAATGGAAAAAATATCATAAAATATCAAGTTTAACTTGATTTTCGCCTAATTTTTGCTTTTGAATTTAAAGATAAATTAACATATAAAGCAAATGAACTTTAGAATTGGACCAAATTTGGCATGGACACCTAGACTAACCCTAGGAACATAATGAATCTCTAAAATCTATTTTTTTGTATTTTCTTAATATGAAAAATAGCTAAAATCCTAAGAAAATAAATAATTTGCCTAAAATGCTGATTCTAAAGGAGATTTTGGATATCAAACTTCCATAAAAATTTCTCAGATTTTATGGGGTAACAGAAGACAGTAAGGCAAGGATTTTTTACTTTTACACTTTTTGGTTTTGACTTATGGTCGGAGCTGTACAGCTCTAGCAAGTCAGATCGGAATCCGGCGACTCTAGGATTTAGGGAAAACAGATAGGTTTTGGGAGAAAATGTGGTAAAAATAACAAACAGATGGAAAAACGCTGAAATTGTGGGAAAATGTCCCTGACAGACATAGAAAAATTTGATCATTTTACATCATTGGGATTCGGGTTACGGTTTGGAAAAGGGCACACTGTTATCAGAGACCCGAATCTTTGGAATTTCTGGATATTGGAATCTGTCAGACAGAAAAAACAATTTTGGGAAAAATACTGAGACAATTCCAAAAATTCCTAAATTTTGGTAAATGATAGGAAAATATGTCAGAAACAACTTTTGTGTTGAAAGTTTTTGCAGACGGGCTACGGGTTGAGAGGACTCAGTGCATTAAGGTCTGTCTATACCCTGACAAAGGAAAATTGAGATTTTCCCAGGGGTCTGAGAAAATCAATTTTTGACAGAGAATAAATCTACTTGTACAAATCTCAAAATTTTCAGATCATTAGTAGACTCCATCTTGAATCCACTGTGATTTTCAAGAAAAATTTTGGATCTGCCACAAGGGCGGTTTAGAAGGTTCTTGTCTGCTAAAGCAGAAACTGAAATTTCTGGAGGGTTCAGAACCTGATGTAGCATTCGATTTCTAAAGTGGGGTTACATGCATCAAATTAACCCAAATTTCTAGCAGAGATTCGATAATATAATCATATTTTCAACATAAAAATTTTAGGATTTACTGATGAAAATTTTCACATGCAATATCGATCGGACTGCGCACATAAAAAAAAAAAAACTATAGGCTATCAATTGAAGATAAACAAAGGTAAACTATATGAATGACATAGTTCTAAAATAATGATTTAAATATGGAACCTAAATGAAACAAAAATAAATAAAAAATAAATAAAACTTAGGGAGGCATGATGCTCCATTTAATGTTGGCTAATGACGGGAGGATCCGGTCCATAGATCGGACAAATCCTTCTCCTTACACTATTTGCCAAAACCAATATCACAGTTGCATTGGAATCATTTTCTCAGCAACATGAACCCAGTTTGGACTGGATTCATGCCAAATTCTTAATAGGAAGAGGGTGGTAAAGAATTTACCTTGGGGAAGGAACACTGCTAACACCGGTTGAGAAGTTGAAGATGGCGCTGAAAATGAAGTTGCAAGGAAGAGTCTGGACCTTGATGTGGTAGCTGCTTCAACGTTGAAAGAGAGGAGCTATCATGCTGCTGAAGGAGGCTGCCACTTTTGTTGAAGACGACTGCACTTTGCTGGATGTCTGCTCCCTTATTAGAGCTGAAGCGTCGATTGGAAAGGGGTTGCTGCAGTGAAGCCACCTTGGAGGAGCTTGTACCAATGACTTGATGGAGTTTGAAGCTTTTGCTGGAAATGGAGGTGTGTTGATGCGGCTGCAATGGAGGACCCTGGTTGGAGATGGCGTGCTGGTGGTGGAGGCTGCTTCAAAGTGGAGGCCGGCTGGAAGGAGTTGAAGGTGGCGGAGCTTGAACCGGCTGGGTGAGAGGAGTGGCTGCAGCTGTGCAAGGGGAAGCTGGAGGTGGCTGCTGCAGGCTGTAGGAGGGCTGCAATCAGAGGTGGGGGTGCTGTGCAATGGGAATGAAAAGATTAAGAGAGAGAGAGAGAGAGAGAGAGAGAGAGAGAGAGAGGTGAAGAAGAATGGGGAAGCCGTCCCTTTTTGTTTTTATAATAACTTAGGTTTTGATAGATTCAAAACCTAAGTTGCTAATAATAATTCATGAATGGCCATACGTGAATGGCTTTGGAAGAGATGGAAAGGGGGTAAGGAAGAAAGGAGAAAGAAGGAAGGGAAGGAAAAGGAAAGAAGAGGGGAAGAAGGAAAAGGAAAGAAAAGAAGAAAGGAGGGGGAAAGAAGAAGAAGAAAGATGGGAAAAGGCGCTTACGTAAGTGGGCTGGAGAAGAAATAAAGGAGGAAGAAAAGAAGAAAAAGAAAGAAAGAAAGAAAAGAAAAAGGAAGAAGAAAGGAAGAAAAGAATGAAGGAAAGAAAAGAAGGAAAGAAGGAAAGATGGAAAGGAGAAGATGGAAAAAAAGGAAATGGAGAGGAAGAGAGGCTAGGGTGGTCGACCCCCTTGTGGGTCCCACCTTAGGAAAAACAAAAAAAAAACAAAAATAATAATAATAATAATAAAATAAAAGAAATAAAGAAAAAGGTAAATTTTTTTTCTTTTTTTTTTATATACAGAAAATGTAAATGGATGGGCAATCTCAGAGCAGGTCCAAATTCCACTTTTGAAATTTATTTTGACGATTAGAGGGGTAAAATAGTATTTTTAAAAAATTCCCAGACGAAACGAGCTATTTTTGGACGAGCTCGGATTTTGAAGTTCAATACCCCGTTGCGAAGCAAATCCAGTGTAGAATTTGAAATATTGAGTTTGAAATGAATCCAGATTGTTTTTCTCGAGAAAATATTTCCAAAATTAGAATCCCTGGGGTAAAAATGTTAATTTTGGAAACCTGGGGTTTGAAATTGATTTCTGAAAGCTTTTAAAACTCGATTTCGATTGAAATTTATAAAACTGGAGTTCTGGACTTCGAAAATGAAATGAAATGTGATGAAATGTTATGAAATGCTGAGAAATGATATGAAATGATGAGAAATGACATGAAATGCTATGCGAAATGCAGACTCTGAATGAAAAATTTTGGATGTTAGACCCCGATTGACAGTTATGCCAGTTTAAAAAGCCTTAAAATTGATGAAATTTGCAAAATGGTTGAAGAAATGGTTTTCAGACTCCACCGAGCTAGAGTGACACTGAAAATCAGAGTTTGAGCTGAATTAAACTGAAATGAGTTGGATTGAGCTGGGTTTTAGAGTTTCAGAACTCAAATAAACTGACCAGACACTGACTCAACTGACCTTTCCGACTAAATTTTCAAGAAAAGCTACAATTTTTAGAGAAATGGTACGAAATGGTCACTGGAGTGAAGTGAATTACGAATCTGAGCTGGGTTTGAGCTAGAACAAAGGTCAGTAATACTGACATGAACTAAAATCGAAGCTCGAATACTAGCTCAATTGACTGAACTCAGCTCAATTTCAGTTGAAAGAGCTGAAATGGACTAAAATGTGCTCCTAGACACTTGGAAATTGTTTTGAACTGAAACTGGAGCACTTGAACTCCTAGTGTGCTCAAGTTAGACTCTGAGGAATATGACTGACTGTGAATGACTGACTCAGAGACAATTGGCTTGGATTTGAGCGAGAAATGAGCTCATTTCTGAAGAAATGATCCCATTTTGGCAGGAATTGTCAGAAATGAAAATGGTCTGTTCAATGTGAGCTCAAATGAGCTTGAAATGACTAATATCCTAACTGTTCTGAACTGACCAATGAGCTTGGTTGACTCCGACTGACTGAGGTTCGGGATGACCTAGGGGTAAAATGGTAATTTTCTTAATGAAAATAGGTAAAGTGGTAGTTTTCTGAAACTGACTCGGGGTTTTACTCCTACACTGACCTAACAGGGTTGGCACTGCACGAGGAGGGTCGTCCGAAATGAGTAGAAATTTTGGGGTGTTTACAATTACCCCTGATAAAGGCGCCAGGAACGGTCGAACCTCGTACCGACGAGCGAATCCTATCTCCCAATTTTTTCGCAAATATTTCAAAACGGAGGCGAGTAATTTTTCTAAATATTTTTAAAATTAAGGTCAAGTGAGACCTTCGCAAAAGAGTTCCTCTCTCTCTCTTCTTTCTCTTCTCTCTTCTTTTTCTTATTTTCCCCTTCAAAAAGGGAAAATAGAGGCTAGAAAAGAAAAGAGAAGGAAAAGAGAGAGAGAAACACAATAGGAAAAATTTTGCGATGATCACAGTTTCGACTTGGGTTTTCCCTTTTTATATATTCTATTTCCGGAGTTTTGAGTTCTGACTCGGGCTTCCTTTTGGATCCGATGTTCACATTGGATCAATTGTTACATCGAAAATTCAAGTTCTCAAGCTTGATTTTCTCTTTTATCTTTTTATTTTGAAAAACTAGGTTCCGACTCGGGTTTTCTCTTTTTATATATTCTATTTTCGGAGTTTCGAGTTCCGACTCGGGCTTCCTTTTAGATCCGATGCTTGCATTGGGCCAATTGTTATGTCGAAAATTTGAGTTTTCCAACTCGATTTTCTCTTTTATCTTTTATTTTGAAGATCCAGGTTCTGACTCAGGTTTTTCCCTTTTATATTTCATTTTCAGAGTTTTGAGTTTCGACTCGAGCTTCCTTTTGGATCCGATGTTCGCATTGAACCAATTATTACGTTGAAAATTCGAGTTCTCAAACTCGATTTTCTCCTTTATCATTTATTTTTAAAAACAGGGTTCCGACCCGGGTTTTCCCCTTTTATATATATTCTTATTTTCAGAGTTTCGAGTTTCAACTCGGGCTTTCTTTTGGATCTGATGTTCGCATTGTACCAATTGTTACGTCGAAAATTCGAGTTCTCAAACTTGATTTTCTCATTCATCTTTTATTTTGAAAAACCGGGTTCCGACTCGGGTTTTTCCCTTTTATATATATTTTATTTTCAGAGTTTCGAGTTCCAACTCGGGCTTCCTTTTGGATCCGATGTCCGCATTGGACCAATTGGTTAAGTCGAAAATTTGAGTTCTCAAACTCGATTTTCTCATTCATCTTTTATTTTAAAAAATCGTGTTTTGACTCGGGTTTTCCCCTTTTATATATATTTTATTTCTGGAGTTTCGAGTTCCGACTCGGGCTTCCTTTTGGATCCGATGTCCGCATTGGACCAATTGTTACATAAAAAATTCAAGTTTTTAAATTCGATTTTCTCTTTTATCTCTTACTTTGAAGATTCGAGTTCCGACTCGAGTTTTTCCTTTTTATCTTTCGTTTAAAGTTCCGGGTTCCGACTCAGACTTCCTATTGAATTCTACGCTTGTGTTGGATCCAATCATTGCTTTGAAGATTCGAGTTTTCAAACTCGGGTCTTCTATTTTATCTTTATTTTTAAGATCCGGGTTCCGACTCGGGTTTTTCCTTTTTAACTTTCGTTTGAAGTTCCGGGTTCCGACTCAGATTTCCTTTTGGATCCAACGCTCATGTTGGAACCAATCATTGCTTTGAAGATTCGAGTTTCCAAACTCAGGTTTTCGATTTCATCTTTATTTTTAAAGATTTGGGTTCTGACTCGGGTTTTTTCTTTTATATTTTCATTTGAAGATTCGGGTTTCGACTCAGGTTTTCCCCTTTATCTTCAATTACCGCGATTTCGAGTTCCAACTCAAATTTCCCCTTTTCGATCCAATGCTCGTATTGGACCAAAGTTCTTCCTTAATTTCCCCTTCAGGATAAGGGATAATCCTGAAACACCGACAATCATTCCCGCTTTGATTTCCAAATATCTCGAGAGTGTCAGTCTCCATTTCAAAACTCAGTGCTCGTACTGGTGTGTTTTTTAAAATCCAGTGCTCGTACTGGTGCATTTTCGAAAACCCAGTGCTCGTACTGGTGCATTTTCAAAAATCCAGTGCTCGTACTAGTGCATTTTCAAAACCCAGTACTCGTACTGGTGCATTTTCAAAACCCAATGCTCGTACTGGTGCATTTTTGAAAATCAAGTGCTCGTACTGGTGCATTTTCAAAAATCCAGTACTCGTATTGGTGTATTTTCAAAACCCAGTGCTCGTACTGGTGCATTTTCGAAAACCCAGTGCTCGTACTGGTGCATTTTCAAAAATCCAGTGCTCGTACTAGTGCATTTTCAAAACCAAGTGCTCGTACTGGTGCATTTTCGAAAACCCAGTGCTCGGACTGATGCGTTTTCAAAAATCGAGTGCTCGTACTAGTGCATTTTCAAAATCCAGTGCTTGTATTGGTACATCTAGCGCTTGTGCTAGTGTTTGGTTGACTGATCAGTTAGCCCTCCAGGTTTAGTCTTTGTACTAACCGTTCATCACAATTCAAGCTTCTAAATCTCAATTTCAACCTTCGAGTTACCATTCTGTCAAAAATCAATCATTTTTCTCTTGCAAAGGACCCTCTTTAGGGAGAGTTCAAGGGAGCTCGTTCCTTTCGCATGCAACCATCTTTTCGTTCGCAAGAACCCTTTTCAGGGAGAGTTTGAAGGGACTCATTTCTTTGCGAACTGTTTGCAAAACAACAAACCAACTTTACACAAAAGAACCCTTTTTCCAGGGAGAGCTTTGACGGAAGCTTGTTTCTTTTTGTGGCCCCCGATTTTCTCATCTTTGGCCAACTCCTTCACACAGGACCCTCTTCTAGGGAGAGTGTGATGGACGCGTTCTTCTGTGATACTTTCTCAACTTCATTTTTCGGCCGCATTTCCATAAGAGAAGCCTAGAGATAGGGAGTTTGGACGAAAACTTAATTTCTCTTTGAAAGTTCCATTTTGCAAACACCTCCTCTTCAGGGAAGAGAGGAGTATTTTCTACTTCCCATTCAGGTAAGGCTAAGCCTGAGTCTCTCTTTTTGGGGGAAAAGAGAGGAGAATTTTGTCATGGATGTGTCGATTCGACGTCAAGCAATTACTTTCATCAAAGATTCCAAGAATATTTTGCCAATCTGCTATAAAAAACCCTATTGATCTCAAAGCTTTTATTGCACAAAGAATTACCTCAAACTACCTCTAGTATTATTTTCAAAAGGACAAGACTTTTGCGAAGAAAGAGAAAAATTCAAGCTTTTTCTATTGGTCAACCAAGAGGATGAAAAAAAAATCTTCGATATGACCGACAAAGGAAAATTCAATGATGTTGAAAAGTCATAAGTGAATTGATATTGATTATAGCTATGACACATTCTTAAAGATCGTTCTTCTGGCAGTGAGGCAGTGGAAGTATCCTGGGCAGTAAAAGAACCTACCCAATCCATATCTTCTCAGCCATTTAAGCTGCAAGCAAATATCTGCAAAAGAGATCTCTCAATTGTCGTCAAGATGAAGACAAATATGCGAGCTAGACCCCCGGGGCCAAAGAAGATTTGGATCATCTCCGAGATAAAAGAGTTTATGACGGATCCTTCCAGAGAAAGTTCAGATCATCGTCGAGATGAAGGCAAGTGTGATGAACCTCCCGACAAACCCTAAAGGATATTTGATTTCTGCTATCATCTAGAGAGTTTTGACCAATGAGCCAATATCATCAGTATAATTCCTGAGAAAGAAAGAAGGGTCAGAGCATCTCCAAGATGAAAGAGTTTGTGACGTACCCTTCTCAGAAAAAGAAGAAAAAGTCAGGACATCTCCAAAATGAAGGTTGATGTAATAAGCTTCTCCCAAAAACCCAAGAAAGCTCAATGACTCAAAAGAGTGCAAAAAGATCATCATGGGAAAAGCCCCAGGATATCAAACTGCCAGGAATATTTTTTATCTATGTGAAATTCTTCTATCAATATCTTTCCATTCAATTGCTTTTATGAAGCTAAGAATATTTCCTCTCTTTTCATATCAAGGAAATTGATATCTTTCTTGAAGAAACTCAACAACAAATTTGAATCTGATTCTTGATTCTACAGAGTTAGCCCAATTAGAGGTAATACTCTGGGTAGAAAGAAGTGATATTTTCGCACCAAACGTGCGCATTTCAATCATTTTGAATCAACTATAATTTTTTGCATCTTATTGGAAATATTTTCTAGTTATCCCAACATGAAGCAAGAACTTGATGTTCATTTTGACATATCCTGACGTCATCCCTCATTAGGACTAAAAGGTCCTTCCCCTCTGTCTGATCTGAGTCTCTCAGATCTGCACACTTCCCTGTGTTCCCCACTGTCCCGCCATAGACAGTTCTTGCTCAGGATAAGGGTTAAACCTGAACTTTCTGCAAGAGGTCATTTGTTTTTAAAAGCTGATTTAGTCTCAGCAATGAGGCGCCCAAGATCATCCCTTTTCTAAGCTTTAGGGAACCCCATTTTTCTCCTTTCGCAAACCCCTCTTGGACTTGTTGTGTGAAGTCTAAAGGTCCCATCATAGTTTCCTCGCCCCTCGAGGATTCTGTATCCATTCAGGCTAAGGATTAAACCTGTTACCTCGCTTCTTGAGGTATCACCCGCTCAGGTTAAGGGTCAAACCTGTATTTTCTGCGAGAGGTCTTTTGTTTTTAAAAGCTGATTTAGTCTCAGCAATGAGGAGCTCAAGACCATCCCTTTTCCAAGCTTTAGGGAACCCCATTTTCCTCTTTTCGCAAACCCTTCTCGGATTTGTTCGTCCAAACTCCAGAGACCCCATCATGGTTTTCTTCATTCGAGGATTTCGTATGGTCGTCCCTTTCAGGTTAAGGGTTAAGCCTGAACCTAGCTCCATGAGGTATCTTTCGTTCAGGTTTGGGTTAAACCTTAGCTTCGTTCCGCCAAGGTAGTTCTCTCAGTCCCATCATGGTTTCCCGTCGTGGAATCCATGCTCTTCATATCCATCCAGGAAAGGATCATACTTGAGCTTCATCTCCCGAGGCATTTTTACAAAAATGTCCCATCAAGGTCCTCATGTATTTCTTTCCTCATTCAATTTAACTTGATATATCTTTGTCCCATCCAGGTTAAGAGCTAAACCAGAATCATCCCAAAAGGCTGATCTCGTCTTACCCATGAGACCTGATCAAATTTCTTATTTTTCATCATTCTGGGATCTTCGCCCAAAGTCCCATCACAATTTCCTCATTTCTGTTATTCAGTCATATCATTTTTCGAGGATTTTGTCTCTCCAAAACCATTCAGGATAAGGTTTTACGCCTAAGAAATCATGTTTTTCAAAATAAAATTCTTCCACACCAAATTCAGATCTAATGACTGGGGCATTTTTCAAAATTTGGAGTGTTTTCTTTGCCACTAAGCTCGGCTTTCAACCGGCTTAGTAGCAAAGAGGGGCATCTGTGAACATCTCAAATTTTTCAAAATTTTATAAAATTTCCCTCTTTGTCTCTGACCTTATCTTTCTAAATAAATTGAGTCCTTTTCAATCCAAATTTTAGTTATTTCTCGGATTCACTGGAATCTAAATTCATGTTATATATCTGACTCAATTTCGGATCCGGATACAACGCTAAAATTCTAATCTGAGGCTCGTTATCCAATTTTCAAAATCAATTTTACAAAAATACCAAAATAATTTCTGAAAGGCTCAGACAGTCCATTCGGTATCCATTTGGATCCATTTACTTTGTGTTTCTCGATTCGAGGTTCAAAACTCGAATATTTTCTCAAAACCTGGATCCAAACCCATTTTTTTTTTGAAGAATTCAAACCCGAATTCTCAGAAAACCCCTCTTTTGTAAATATTTCTCAAAAATACCAAAAAAATAGTTTTAGATCTCTTATTTTCCCATAGTTTTAGAATTTTATGTCAAAAATACAAAAAAATATAGAGAATGCCAAAGAAAACAACAAAAAATTCAAAACACAAAGAAAAATTCAAAAGAAAGTAAGTTTCAAAACCCTTTTTAAGAAAACTTTTTTTTAGAACCATGTTTTTGAAAATTCTGAAAAACTCTCGACGGTCTTTCTCTCTCTTCTCTCTCCCAATCACGCTCTGGTTCGTCTCCCTCTCTCTCTCACTAACTTAACCCTTCGATCGATGGCCCCCTTTTCTCATCCACCGATCTCCAACCACCCTCCATATGCCTCCTCCTTCACGAATCTCTCTCTTGCTCGAACCCTCCATCGTCAACCGTCTGCCTCTTCCCCCCCTCGTCCGTCGATCCCCAACGACATCCGCACCTTTCCAAAGCCTTCTTCTTCCTTTTTAAAAGGGGCACGCAGGAACGATCTTAGAGGATCGATCATCCATCCATCTTTCGCCAAGCTCCCTCGTGCATCCCTCGCTCCTCCTCCTCTTTTTTTCCTTTTTCTCATTTCCTCTGCTTCTTCCTGTCGAGCGGTAAAGGAGTATTGCTTTGCAATAGTATACAGGGAAAGCACCCCTTCCTTCCCAATCGAAGCCTAGTCACGGTAAGCCATTACTTCCTCTTCCTAAATTATCCGTAAGTTTTCTTTACTCATGGTTACTTTTTTACTTTCTTTTTCTTTGGCATTTCTCGTGTGCTTCTCATTTTGCTTTCTTTTAATTTGATGCAAAATCTCACATGTGGTGTCGATCTGCTTATAGCAGCATCGGCTCATATAGAGTAAAACTAACGAAACAACCCTGTTCCAACACATTTTCTGAATTCCTTCACGTTTTTCCATTTTATGTTAATTTCCCCAATGTCTCCTGAAAGTGCACTAGGATCGAGGCAACGAGCACTAGAGGGGGGGGTGAATAGTGCTTTTAAAAATTTCTGTGGAATATTGAATGATTTTGCAAATCTCAAAGCAAACACACAAAGAACACAAGATTTTATCCTGGTTCGGTCAAACCCGACCTACATCCAGTCCCCAAGCAAAACCCGCTTGAGATTTTCCACTATCAACCTTGTAAACTACAACATCACACAGACCATAACCGGTCCCACTTTCAGTAACAATCCTACTGAAAGCAAACAACTCCTTTACACCAAGGAGTCCTTTTTTTTACACAAAAGAAATAAGAACTTATAATACAACCTATGAGCCTTCCTTTTGAATGCAAATGAGATGCAATTGGCTTTTGAGGTTGTTGAAACACTCTACTCACGAATTCACTATCTCTCAAAGTGATTTGAATGAAAAACTGAAGTGAAAATATCACGTGAGTGAGAAAACAAATACTTGAATGAATAGGAGTGAAAAGCAAGAAGTAATTCAATATAATTCTATTGAATTTTATATTTTTGAGTGTAGAATGCACTCATATTTATAGTTAAAAGATTCCATATGTTGAGAGTATGAAAGGGTGTCAAAACTGTCCATTTTGAACGATCAAAACATTTGAAAAATGAAAAGACACGCCTTTTTTGAAGTTTCAGGAAAATGGCAAAATTAGTCGACTGAAACATCAGTTAGTCGACTAATAGTTAGTTATTAGTAGACTGACAGTTATCGTCGGTCGACTGATCTGTTAATCGAGCCGTTTGAAAATCTGAACTTTTGAAACTTAGTCGACTTGAGAAAAGTTAGTCGACTGATAATATCATCAGTAGACTGAAAAACCTTTTGAAATTCCACTAGAGGGGGGGTGAATAGTGAAATAAGATAAAGATCGATAAAATAAAATAATCAGGCAATAAGGCACAACACATAAAACACAAAATTTATACTGGTTCGGTCAGTACCCAGACCTACATCCAGTCCCCAAGCAAACCACTTGAGCTTTCCACTATAACATCCGAGTCACCGGATAAATAGTACAACACCCTCTTCCTCAGAGGTCTTCTTCTCTCAACAGAGAAGGGGCACACCCTCTTCCACAGAGGTCTTCTTCTCTCAACAGAGAAGGACAACACCCTCTTCCACAGAGGTCTTCTTCTCTCAATAGAAAAGGACAACACCCTCTTTCTCAGAGGTCTACTTCTTTCAACAAAGAAGGAAAACAGTGAATAACAGAGTTACAATACTTCCTATAGAACCTTCAGAATGATATGAATGCACGAATGAAGGATTCTCAGAATGTTCTGTTTGTCACTCAGAGGATGCTCTTTGTCAAGGAGCTGGACTTGACTTTTTCTCTTTTCTTTCTTTTCTTTTTCTCTTTCTTTTTCAAGGCTCTCTTTTCAAATAATGAATAGAATTTTTCTCGTTGTAAGCTCACACGTCTATTCTATTCCCGTTGTTCAATAGTTTATTTTGAGTGTGTTTATATAGCTTAAAAAAAGTAGTCGTTACATTTTGAAATAGTATCCTTTTTTGAAATGTGAAATGTTATGTCATTTCAACAAATATCTTTAGAGAAATTCGAGAATGCCTTTTTCTATAAAAGTAAAATATAGGGTACACTAGTCGTTGTAATATTTTAGGTAATACATATTTTATGTAAAAAGTCTATTTCTTACAATAGTACATTGAACGTTGGATTGTAGTTTTGTCTTTATTCTAATTAATGATTTGAGGTACATAAGTACTTCTTTACTTTAAATGAGTGTAAGTACACTGAGTGCTTTGAGATATATATTTGTACATAGTCATGTTGGAGACAGGTTTTCTCCCCCTTTGTCATGGACAAAAAGGAAGGGATCAGAGTAAGAGAGTTTATTACAGACCAAAAGGAATTAAAAGTTATTACAGACCGAAAAAAAACAAGTTTATCCCGAAGGTGGAGGAGGTTGATGTGTTCGGTCGGCACGATTCTGCTGGTGAGCTTGACGAGTCTGCTGCAACAGGGCTTGATTGCAAAGAATACGATCCTGAGAGTGCTGGACATCCATCAGAGCAGAGAAGTAATTGAAGGTGGATGTTGGATCTTCTTCATCAGAGCCGGGCATGTGCAGGGACCTTAGATTGAAGGTGGTAGCATCGAGAACCTGAGAGGGACGGAGGATGACTTCGTTATGAAGGGGTACTTTGAAGTATTTGAGAATGGGAGTTATGAAACACCCGAAAAGAAGAGGCTTGAATTTCTGATAACGAATAAAAAGGTTGAAAAGAATGGAGGACCAGTTTATCGGAGTAGAAGAAAAAATTGCGTATATAAGAAGAGAGATTTTTCGTGGAACTAATCCCTTGCGGGGAAGCTTGGGATAGATGTTGTGGAGAAGAATCTGGGCAAGTAATTGAGCATGAGGTTGGAGATTCCTCATGTGCCAGGGAAGTGGATAGCAGTTGGTGCAGAGAAGAATTTTTCGGAGTACCGATCGTTCAATTGGTACTATGGTGTTGAGGTCTGTGCCGGTGGAAGGTAGATTTAGAATTCTACCTAGGTCGGAAGCATCGAAAAACATCAGCTTTCCTCGGACTTTGGTGGTGATAGTCGTTTCTTCATGATCAGTAGAAAAGTTTGTATAGAAGAGTCGAACTAGTTCAGGATAGTAGGCAGCTTGGGATGAAGATCCTAGTAGAGGTTTGAGTTCAGGGAGATAGGTGTCTAAGTCAAATAGCATGAAGTCGTTGAAGTTAACCAATTTACCTTCATGAATGGGGCGAGAGCATAGTACGTTGTAATCGTGAAACAGATCTGGATACCTTAGATCTGCTGCAGTAATCACATTGTTGGAGGAGGAAGAGGCCATTGCAAGAGTTTATAAGGAAACAGGAGGACTACGAAGGGCGAGTTTGAAGTGGGTAATAGTTTGTAGAATGATAGATAGATACGAGTGGAATTGGTGTGTGACGAGCCAATTCATTAAATAGAGGAATGAAAATAATTTTGATAGGTTTTGAATGACATTGGAAGTGAGTGATTTTTAGAATTTAGTCAAATAAGGAAATCCGTGAGTAGTAAGTTAAGAGACTTGTAAATGACAAATCAAATCAATGTTTGAAGATAGTGTATTATATTGGGTTGAGAAGGACATAGTTTTTAAATAATTTGTATATATATATATTTTACTATGGGTGAGTTTATCGACTAGTGAGAGAATCCATTAATAGAGTATGGGGTGTCATGTTGAACTAAAAAAGAGTGAATGATTTTAAAAATAATGGCCTAATAAAACAAGCAACTTTTTACTTTATGTGGAAGTATTCTTAATTCGTGAATGGAGAGTTTAGAATAGGACAATCCCATGGGGTATGAGTGAGAGGCAATAATAGTCTTTATTTAAGAAGTATATATATTGATAAGCGTGAAAGGAGAGTGAAAGACATAAAATAGAGTTAGAATAAATAAAGTTTTGCTTTGAGGACAAGACTTTAATGAGTCTCGATTTTAGAGAGATATACAATATAAGAGAGAGTCATGGTCACGGATGGAAAGTCACTTCATATGAGATAAAGAGAGAAAGAGGAAATAAAAAGGTGGTGCAAGTAGTATTAAAAACAATAGAGGACAAGTTGTTTTGAATATGATTTCATAAAAGATGTGAAGGATGACCGGATGATAATAGATTATACTTAAGCTATGAAATAACCGATGATATAGTAAAAGTTTACGTGAAATATAACCACTTAAGAGGTGATAATAATCACTTTGAATTTTTCATAAGAGGTCTTAAGATTTTAGATATGTACATTGATAAGAGGTCATAAAAAAAGAAAATATATTACATGAATATAATTTAAGAATAATAATGAGGAGTCATGTTTGGAGGTCGGCTAGCTTTTTGTATGAGAGGTTGTCACAAAAAGACAAAAGATATAAAAAGGAGTAATGAAATGAGTGATGTGATCTAAGTCATGATAGCTTTTTATTTAAAGTAAATGGTTCTTATGGATATACGTAAAAGGAGATAGGACAAGAGGTCATTATGAGAGTGTACTTGAAAGATGACAAGTTGAAAGACATAAAGAATGTGTTATGATGAATGAATTTCTATGAGTATTGTGAGTATACGAAAATATGAAAACATAGTTTGACTTTGAATAGTAAAACAAACACAAAAAAAATCGATAATAAGAAACTTTAAAAAGCAATACTCTTAATAAGTGTGATTAATTTACAAGTCACTTAGTTTGCATATTCCTATTTCTCTTCTAATACGTGTGAAGTCTTCATGTTTTAATGGTTTAGTGAATATGTCTATGTCGGCTAACTGTTGATTAGTGGGTATGAATTCGAGTTTAATTATGTTGTTTAAGACTTGTTCTCTTAAGAAGTGGTGTCTTATTTGAATGTGCTTAGTTCGTGAGTGTAAAATAGTATTCTTAGATAATTTTATAGCACTAGTATTATCACAGAAAATAGTTGTATTTTCAAAATTTAGACCAAAATCTTTTAAGGTTTGTTTCATCCAGATAACTTGTGTACAGGCTAGGCTAGCAGCAATGTATTCGGCTTCAGTAGTTGATAAGGAAACACAGTTTTGTTTCTTACTGAACCATGATACTAGTGAGTGCCCTAGCATATGACATGTTCCACTTATGCTTTTTCTGTCAGATTTACTTCCAGCAAAGTCAGCATTGTTGTATGAGATTAGATCAAATGTAGAGGATTTTGAATAGAATAATCCAAACTCGACTGTGTCTTTTAAATATCTCATTATTCTTTTTACAGCTTTAAGATTTGATTCTTTTGGATTTGACTGAAATCTAAAACACAAGCAAACACTGAACATAATATCTGGACGGCTAGCAGTTAAATATAGAAGTGATCCTATCATACCTCAGTATACCTTTGTATCAACAGACTTACCATCTTCATCTTTGTCCAAAACAGTAGTAGTGCTCATAGGAGTAGATTTTGAAGCAGTTGAGTTCATGTTGAACCTCTTCAGAAGTTCACGAGCATACTTAGATTGATTGATGAAAACTCCATCCTTGGTTTGCTTAATATGCAGCCCAAGAAAGTAGGTGAGTTCTCCCATCATACTCATTTTGAATTCTTTCTGCATGGACTTAGAAAATTCTTCACAAAGAGTGCTGTTAGAAGATCCAAAGATGATATCGTCTACATATATTTGAATAATTAGGGTATGATTATTCACTAATTTAACAAATAATGTAGAGTCTGCTTTGCCAACAGAAAAACCAGTTTTTAACAAAAAGGTTTTAAGTCTATCATACCAAGCACGAGGTGCTTGTTTTAAACCATACAAAGCACGTTTGAGTTTGAAAACATGATCTGGATATTGTTCATTTTCAAATCCTGGAGGTTGTTTTACATAAACTTCTTCATTTATAAAACCATTTAAAAAAGCACTTTTAACATCCATTTGATATAGTTTAAAATCCATATAGCTTGCATATGCTAAAAACATTCTAATAGATTCAAGTCTAGCAACAGGAGCAAATGTTTCATCAAAATCAATACCTTCCTCCTGGTTGTATCCTTGAGCTAATAGTCTGGCCTTGTTTCTTATAACATTACATGTTTCGTCTAGCTTGTTTCTGAAGATCCATCTTGTCCCAATGATTGGATGATCCTTTGGTCTTGGTACAAGATCCCAAACTTCATTCCTTTGGAATTGATTCAGTTCTTCAGTCATGGCTAGCATCCAGAACTCATCGATGATGGCTTCATCAATCTTCTTTTGTTCAAGTTGAGAAATGAAAGCCATGTTTGCAATCCGTTCTAGCTGAGCTCTAGTTTGAACCCCCTTTGTCAGGTCTCCCAAAATCTGCTTTTGAGGATGATCTTTGATATCGACAAATGTTCTTTGATGATCATCTTCATTAGACTTAGCTGTGTTATCTAAAAATAAATCTGTACTTTCAATATCATCATCGTTAGTTTGCTTATGAACAGATTGATCAATAGATTCACAGAAACTAACATGCATAGATTCTTCAATAGACTTAGAATGCTTATTGAAAACCCTGTATGCTTTACTATGACTTGAATATCCTAAAAATATGCCTTCAATAGATTTAGCATCAAATTTATCTAGGCTATCTTTTGTGTTTAGATTAAAGCATTTACAACCAAAGACTTTGAAATAGACTATTCTTGGAGTTCTGTCATAGAATAGTTCATATGGAGTTTTATTTAATAAGGGTCTAATGAGAACTCTATTTGTTATGTAGCATGCAGTATTAACAGCTTCTGCCCAAAAAGATTTAGCAAGATTATTGTGTTGGAGCATAGTTCTAGCAGATTCCTGAAGGGTTCTATTCTTTCTTTCTACTACACCATTTTGAGGTGCAGCTCTAGGAAAGGCAAAGTTATGAGAAATACCATGCAAGTTACAAAAATTTTCAAAAAGTTCATTTTCAAATTCTCCTCCATGGTCACTACGGATTTTAACAATAGAACAGGATTTTTCATTTTGCAATTTTTTACATAAGATTTCAAATTGACAAAACGTGTCACTTTTGTTTTTCAAAAATATTACCCAAGTAAATCTTGAGTAGTCATCTACAATAACAAAAACGTATTTATTGTGATTATGACTAGCTACTCTAGAAGGACCAAAAAGATCCAGGTGGAGAAGTTCTAAAGGTCTTTTACTTGAAATGATATTTTTTGATTTGAAAGATGATTTTGACAATTTTCCTAATTGACATGCATCACAAAAATAATCCTTTTTAAAAGATATTTTGGGTAACCCACGTACTAACTTATCTTTAGCTAATTTAGACATGTATTTAGAATTGACATGACCCATTCTCATGTGCCATAGATGTTGAGTGTCATTATTAGTTGAGGCAATGTTCTGTGATGTTTTCTAGGTATAGTTCATATATGTTATTCTTTCTTATACCTTTTAAGATGATGTTTTCGTTGGTGTCTGCTATGAGGCATGCATCATGATTAAAACTAACATTATAACCTGTGTCACACATTTGACTGATACTTAGTAGGTTATGTTTTAAGCCTTTAACAAGGAGAACGTCTTTGATAACAGGTTTATCTATGTTACCAATATTACCAATACCAATTATCAAACCTTTGTTGTTATCTCCAAAGGTGACGGTTCCTCCTTCTTTATGATGAAGAACAACAAAAAGGTCTGGATGTCCTGTCATGTGTTTTGAACATCCACTGTCTAGAATCCATCTGTTCTTCTTATTTGGAGCCTGCAAATCTTCAAGTAAAATTTCTTTTTGGTACCCAATCGGGTCCCTTTTTGTTAGACCTTGGAACCCATATCCATTTGGATTTGGGTTTGTCTACAACCTTAGAGGAGTTAAAAAGAATAGCATTATAATACTCCTTATTTGGTTTAGACGAACTTTTCACAAACGTGGTCTTTTGATTCATACAAGAAGGCTTGTTGAAATGAGAGTAGCCAATACCATTCTTGTAGAAAGAGACTTTCTGAGAGGATAAGAGTTTATCCAAGTTCTCTTTACCTTTAGTAAACTTGAAAACCGTTTTCATGAGGTTCTCAGTTTTACTTTTTAGCTCTGAAATTTCTACTTGCAGATTTTTAGTTTTGGAGCTAGTAGAAGAAATTTCAGACATAAGCATAAGGTTTTTCTTTTTCAACTCAGAATTTTCACTGCTGAGTTTTTCATTCTTTTGGGAAAGCTGTAGATTTTCAGATTTTAAATCTTTATTTTTAAAACTCAATTTTCTAGATTCTTCAAATAGTTCTTGAAAAGCATCTAGAAGTTCTTCAAAGGAAAAATCAGAGATTTCACTTACCGAACTTTCGTTTGCCATGAAGCATATATTTGTAGTTTCGGCTTCATCATCACTTGACTCTTCACTAGTGGATGGTTCTGAATCATCCCATTGAGCATGCAGAGCCTTTTTCTTGAAGAACCTCTTCTTTGGTTCCTCAGTCTTGGACTTTCTTTTGAGAAGGGGACAGTCACGTCTTAAGTGGCCTGGCTTATTACACTGATAGCACATGGGATCTTCTTTAGGATCTTTTCTTTCCTTGTGCCTGTTTGGAAGTCGGTTCCTTCTCATGAAGCGCTGGAATTTTCTGGTAAGTAGCGCAATTTTGGGTTCTTTATCTGAGTCTTCATTCTCAGATAGAGCTGGGAAAGCTAGAGTTTTCTTTACTGGTTGCTCTTTTTCCCTTCTTTCTTTCATGTGGACTTCATAGGCCATAAGATTGCCTATTAAGTCGTCCAAAGTAAGCTTAGATAAATCTTGAGCTTCTTCAATAGCTGTAGTCTTCTTCTCCCAATCAGTTGTGAGAGATCTCAAGACTTTCTTCACATTTTCTGTCTGGGAATATGTTACACCCAGAGATTTCAGATCGTTGGTGATGTTGGTGAATCTGGTAAACATCTCTGTGATGGGTTCATCTTTGTTCATTTTGAACAACTCATATTTTCTAACAAGAGATGAGATTTTGGCTTCTTTTACTTTGTTGGTTCCTTCATGAATAACCTCCAAAGAATGCCAAATGTCATATGCAGATTCACATATAGATATTCTGTTGAATTCATTTTGATCAATGGCACAATATAAGGCATTCATAGCCTTTGCATTTAGGTTTGCCATTTTCTTTTCTTCATCAGACCATAAGTTATAGTCTGCGGATGGGGATGTGTATGGATGCTCAAAAATTTTCCATACAGCAAAGTCTATGGATTTGAGAAAGATAGCCATTCTGCACTTCCAGTATCCATAGTTGGAGCCATTGAAGAAAGGAGTACGAGATGCGTTTTGACCTTCAATATCACGAGCATAAGAGGTAGATGCCATTTGTGCTGGAAGACTTGTTATGTCGAAACCAGCAAACCTGCTTTGATACCAAATGAAATTCCACTAGAGGGGGGGTGAATAGTGAAATAAGATAAAGATCGATAAAATAAAATAATCAGGCAATAAGGCACAACACATAAAACACAGAATTTATACTGGTTCGGTCAGTACCCAGACCTACATTCAGTCCCCAAGCAAACCACTTGAGCTTTCCACTATAACATCCGAGTCACCGGATAAATAGTACAACACCCTCTTCCTCAGAGGTCTTCTTCTTTCAACAGAGAAGGGGCACACCCTCTTCCACAGAGGTCTTCTTCTCTCAACAGAGAAGGACAACACCCTCTTCCACAGAGGTCTTCTTCTCTCAACAGAGAAGGACAACACCCTCTTTCTCAGAGGTCTACTTCTTTCAACAAAGAAGAAAAATAGTGAATAACAGAGTTACAATACTTCCTATAGAACCTTCAGAATGATATGAATGCACGAATGAAGGATTCTCAGAATGTTCTATTTGTCACTCAGAGGATGCTCTTTATCAAGGAGCTGGACTTGACTTTTTCTCTTTTCTTTCTTTTCTTTTTCTCTTTCTTTTTCAAGGCTCTCTTTTCAAATAATGAATAGAATTTTTCTCGTTGTAAGCTCACACGTCTATTCTATTCCCATTGTTCAATAGTTTATTTTGAGTGTGTTTATATAGCTTAAAAAAAGTAGTCGTTACATTTTGAAATAGTAGCCTTTTTTGAAATGTGAAATGTTATGTCATTTCAACAAATATCTTTAGAGAAGTTCGAGAATGCCTTTTTCTATAAAAGTAAAATATAGGGTACACTAGTCGTTGTAATATTTTAGGTAATACATATTTTATGTAAAAAGTCTATTTCTTACAATAGTACATTGAACGTTGGATTGTAGTTTTGTCTTTATTCTAATTAATGATTTGAGGTACATAAGTACTTCTTTACTTTAAATGAGTGTAAGTACACTGAGTGCTTTGAGATATATATTTGTACATAGTCATGTCAAGTGTTTTCTTTATGTTGTGTTTTTCAAGGTCTTCAGAGAGAATGAGGACTAAAAGAAAGTCGACATTCTTTGAGAAGGATATTAACAAGGATTTGTTACAAGAGGTATTTAATGCTTTGTACAAAGAGAATGATGACTTCAAGTTAGTCGACATTCTATGGTTTTGTAAAAAGGTAACTAGAGTCCTTAAAAAAACATATTATATTTGTATTTCTTTGTGTAGCCGATTTTATGTTTTTGTCTTCTTCTTATATTAAAAACATTTCTTTAAAGAAGGTAACTAGAGTCTTTTCAAAAACATATTATATTTGTTTTTCTCTATGTAGCCATTTTTGTCTTCTTCTTATATTTTAAAAACATTTCTTTAAAGAAGGTGACTAAAGTCTTTTCAAAAACATATTATATTTGTTTTTCTCTATGTAGCCGATTTTATGTTTTTGTCTTTTTCCTACATTTCTTTTTCATGTTGTCTTGTATGTAGTGTAAGGTACAATTATTACATGATAAAATATCTTTTTCATAAAGGGTTGTAAGAAGGTACAATTATTAGTTTTCAAAAAGGAGCTTTTTGAAACTATCGTATACTTTTATGATATAGTATTTATGAATGAGTATGTAATATGCAATATGCATGTTCCTGAAGGTTCTGTTACATATGACTCTAAAGAAGAAAAAAGTCTTCATCTTGAGGTAGCCGATCTCTTCATTTGAACTGTAGGAATGCATGGCTCATCAAGCTTTTTCTTCAAGGAGTATGATTGCACAAGTTGTACTTGAACATGAAGTCTCCATCCTTTTTGGGTGAGATATCCTTGCATCAAATACTCGTTAGTTTTATGGCAAAACATATTCAGTCATAATATAACATTTTTCAAGAGGACATATTATCATATTGTATAAAATCAAATACGACAGTGTATCATATTATGTGACATCAAAACAGAGTTTCTCAACACCTTTTAGTCGACTGCTGCTAAAAAACTTCTAAAAAACAAACATTCTGTTCAGTCGACTGATAAAAACATTAGTCGACTGCTTCTAAATTTTTTCAGAAAACACATGTTCTGTTCAGTCGACTGATAAAACCATTAGTCGACTGCTGCTAATTTTTCCAGAAAACAGACATTCTGTCCAGTCGACTGATAAAATCTTCGGTCGACTAATTTGACAAGAATGACTTTTTAGAAAATATGGCGCGAAAGGATTAGTCGACTGATAAGTCTATTGGTCGACTAATAAACATGAAAATTTAAGAAAAGAGTTTTCTAAAAAGATTTTCAAAAGAGTTTCTTTTAGAAAAGTTTTTCTAAAGACTTTTAAGGTGAAATGCAACCTAAATATGCACTCTAAGTAAGGCTCTTACAAGAATCTAAGACTTTTAATGAATTAAACATTTGCACACTAGTCTTCAAAGATTCTTCACTGAATTCTTCAATTTCTTCATAGCCTTAGCTGAAATGCAGTTGATTCTACTTGCTCATCATCAAAACCTTGTACTTGAAGTATCATGTATGGCTTCATTGTTGTAACAATCTCCCCCTTTTTGATGATGACAAACTTAATCAAAGATGAAGCATTTAGATGCATAGATGGAGATTTTACTCCCCCTATCAATATGCTGCAAAACATTAAAAGTTAGCACATTTAAAGCACATATATCACATATTGATTGGTTTGCATTTCCATTCATCATTTCTTCATGCATTTAGAAATACATTCATTCAAAGCTTTCTTTTTCTATTAATTTTGCATTTCTCATGCAAGATCTCCTGTAATGTAATTGCTATCATCTTTTTCTCAAGATCTCCCTGCAATTTCAAAGTAATGCTATCTTTATTTTTTTCTCCCCCTTTGTCAGAATAAAAAAGAGTAAGGGCAAAAATAGCATAAGCAAAATAGACTTTTAACTCGTATCTCTATTTTAAAACACGGCAAGAGAGTTCCGGCGTGTTTTGAAGATGCGCCAGTCACTGCAAGAGGATTCCGGCGTTTCAAGATCACGGCCAGAAGATTCCGGCGTCTCCCTGTTACGGTAAGAAAATCCCAACGATGATGGAGTCGAACGGCACTCCGAGGGTTTTTCGGAAGAGAGAGAGGCAAGAGAGAAAGAGGGGTTTAAGGGTTTCATTTTTAAGAAAAACAAAAAGGTACGAAGTGAAACGATGCCTTTTTTTTTAAAAAAAACGGGTTTTAAAACAAATCCAAGGGGTGTCGGGTCCCTTCACTTAATTTTTTTTTTAAAAAATTTAGTTGACTAAAACTTTATCAGTCGACTAAAAAGTGCGACTTATTCTAAAAATATCATCAGTCGACTAGAAATATATCGGTCGACTAATATGGTGCAATACATTCCAAAATATAAAACACCAGTCGACTAAAATTTTATCGGTCGACTAATATAGTGCGATTTTGAGATTTTATTCAAAAATCAGCATTTTTATAAATCCAAAAACGAGCAAATACCTAGTTCTCTCCTAATTCTCATAAAATCTTCATTTTTAAGAGGTTTAGTGAAGATATCGGCATGTTGTTCTTTAGTGGAAATAAAATTTAACGAAATATCTCCTTTTAACACATGATCTCTTAAAAAATGATGTCTAACTTCAATATGCTTAGTTCTTGAGTGCTGAATAGGATTTTTCGAAAGATTTATAGCACTAGTGTTATCACAATAAATAGTTGTTGTGGAGTAATTCAAACCAAAATCTTTTAAGGTCTGTTTCATCCAAAGTACTTGTGAACATGCTAAAGTAGCCGCTATATATTCAGCTTCAGTTGTTGAGAGTGATACTGAATTTTGCTTTTTACTAAACCAAGAGACTAAGGAATTTCCCAAGAAATGACAAGTTCCACTAGTACTCTTGCGATCAGATTTACTTCCTGCAAAATTTGCATCACTATATGAAACTAAATCAAAGGAAGATGATTTTGGGTAAAACAAACCAAAATCTGAAGTATCTTTCAAATAACGAAGAATTTGTTTTACTGCAGTTAAATGAGATTCCTTTGGATAAGCTTGAAATCTTGCACACATACAAACACTAAACATAATATCGGGTCGACTAGCAGTTAAGTATAATAGAGATCCGATCATACCTCTGTAGAGCTTAGTATCTACACTTTTACCATTTTCATCTTTATCAAGAGAAGTAGTTGTACTCATAGGATTCGTTCTTGATTTCGATGAGTCCATCCCAAATCTCTTGAGAAGTTCTTTTCAATTTGTAGACCTTTTCTGGATATTTCTCATTTTCAAAGCCTGGAGGTTGCTCTACATAAACTTCTTCATTGATGTGTCCATTTAAGAATGCATTCTTAACATCAATTTGATATAACTTGAAGTTCATGTAACTAGCAAAAGCAAGCATCATACGAATTGACTCTAATCGAGCCACTGGTGCATAGGTTTCATCAAAATCTATGCCTTCTTCTTGATTATAGCCTTGTGCCACTAGCCTTGCTTTGTTACGAATGACTTCACCATTTTCATCCAGCTTATTTCAGAAGACCCATCTTGTTCCAATTACTGGATGATCCTTTGGTCTATCAACTAGATCCCAAACATCATTCCTAGTAAATTGGTTAAGTTCTTCAGACATGGCTAAAAGCCAAAATTTATCATCACATGCCTCATTGATATTCTTTGGTTCTAATTTAGATATGAAAGCAACATTTGCAATATATTTTTCTAACTGCCTTCTAGTTTGGACACCACTCTTTATTTCACCAATAACTTGTTCATGTGGATGATTAGGAACTTCTTTCCAAACCGGTTGAAGAGGAATATTTTCTTGAGAAGTACTCTCTATCAAGGGTTCTTCTTGAAGTATTGCTTCTTCTTCACTTAGAGGAATAACCTGCTCACAATTCTCATCAAATACAACATGTAGAGATTCTTCAATACAAGATGTTCTTTTATTGAAAATACGATATGCTTTACTTCTAGAAAAATATCCAAGAAATATTGATTCATCTGATTTTGAATCAAACTTATCAAGATTATCTTTGGTATTTAACAAGAAACATTTACTACCAAAAATTTTGAAATATGAGATCTTTGGTATACGATCATAATACAATTCAAAACATGTTTTATGTAAAATTGGTCGAATAAGAACACGATTTAAGACATAACATGCTGTATTAATTGCTTCAGCCCAAAAATATTTTGGTAAATTTTTATCTTGAAGCATGGTTCTAGCACATTCTTGCAAAGTTCTATTCTTTCTTTCAACAACTCCATTTTGTGGAGCCGCTCTAGGAAAAACAAAGTTGTGAGAGATACCATGTAAATCACAAAGCTTTAGAAAAGATTCATTTTCAAATTCACCACCATGATCACTACGAATTTTAATAATAGATGTAGATTTTTCATTTGTAATTCTTCTACAAAGTTTAGAAAATTCTGAAAAAGCATCATTTTTGCTTTTTAGAAAAATCACCCATGTAAACTGAGAATAATCATCTACTATAACAAAAGCATACTTGCTACCATTCAAACTTTGAATTCTAGATGGTCCAAATAGATCTAAATGTAAAAGTTCAAGAGGACGTTTTGTTGAAACTATATCTTTTGCTTTAAAAGAACTCTTGATTTGTTTACCCCTTTGACAAGCATCACATAAGTGATCCTTTTTATATGGTATTCTAGGTAGGCCTCTTACAAGATCATTCTTGGATAATTTTGAAATAATTTTAAAGTTAACATGTCCAAGTCTCTTATGCCATAACCATTGAATTTCATTTGAAACAATAAGACATTTTTCATTAAAAGAGGGTAATTCATCTAGATATAGTTCATACACATTGTTTCTTCTTTTACCTTTAAAAATGATCTTTTTAGATTGAAAATCAGAAATTAAGCATAAATCATTTTCAAAAGAAACATGAAAACCTTTGACTAATAGATATTAAATTATGCTTTAAACCATCCACTAAAAGAACATTTTCTATCAAGGGAAATTTTGGATTACCAATATTACCAATACCTATCACTTTTCCCTTGTTATTGTCACCAAAGGTGACGGTTCCTCCATCCTTATTTTAGAGGGTGGAAAATAACTCCGGCCTTCCAGTCATATGTTTGGAACAGCCGCTGTCCAATATCCATTTGCTCCTTATGTTGTGTACCGAATCTTCTTGTGCTACAAAACACATGTTGGCAACTTCTTCATTTGATTCTTCATCGGAAGAGGAGTCACTATCATCCCAACAGGCTTGAAATGCCTTTTTCTTCTTGAATTGGTCCTTGGGCTTGAATTTGAGAAGAGGACAATCTTTCTTGATATGTCCTGCCTTTTTGCAGTTAAAGCACTTTACTTCATTGGGAATGGAAGAATCTGCTTTCTTTGCCTTTCTTTGAAATCTTCCCTTTTTGATGAATCTTCTGAATTGCCTTGTGATGAGGGCAATATCTTCATCTTCATCTTCTTCAGAATTTTCTGAGTCAGAAGTAGCCTTAAAAGCAAGAGATTTCTTTTTAGGCTCTTCTTCTTGTCTGTCTTGAAGTTGGACCTCATATGCCATTAGGTTACCAACTAAGTCTTCAAGAGTGAGAGTATTGAGATCATTTACTTCTTCAATAGCAGTGGTTTTTCTCTCCCATTCAGGAGTTAAACACCTTAGAATCTTTCTGACTAAATCCACTTGTGAATATTCTTTTCCAAGGGATTTCAAAGTGTTAGTTATATCGGTCATTCTAATAACCATGTCCGATATAGATTCATTTTGCTTCATTTTGAACAATTCAAATTTATGAACTAAAGAAGCAATTTTAGATTCTTTTACCTTTGATGTACCTTCGTGTGTTATGAGAAGAGTATGCCAGATTTCATTAGCTGTAGAGCATTGAGAGATGCGATTGAACTCTACCTTGTCAACGCCACAATATAAGGCATTCATTGCCTTGGCATTAAGTGAAGCAGTCTCCTTTTCATCATCGGTCCATCGGCTGAAATTAGTTGATGGAGTTTGGTACTTTTCTGAAACAACTCTCCAGATATCGAGATCCATGGATTGCAGGAATATTGTCATTCTTACTTTCCAGTATCCATAGTTTGTTCCGTCGAAGAGAGGAGGACGAACAGAGGAGCTTCCTTCTTTGTGCTGAGATGTTGTAGTTGCCATGCTAGATGATGGTCAAATCAAAGTAATAGCAAACCTTGCTCTGATACCAAATGAAAGTGCACTAGGATCAAGGCAACGAGCACTAGAGGGGGGGTGAATAGTGCTTTTAAAAATTTCTGCGGAATATTGAATGATTTTGCAAATCTCAAAGCAAACACACAAAGAACACAAGATTTTATCCTGGTTCGGTCAAACCCGACCTACATCCAGTCCCCAAGCAAAACCCGCTTGAGATTTTCCACTATCAACCTTGTAAACTACAAGATCACACAGACCATAACCGGTCCCACTTTCAGTAACAATCCTACTGAAAGCAAACAACTCCTTTACACCAAGGAGTCCTTTTTACACAAAAGAAATAACAACTTACAATACAACCTATGAGCCTTCCTTTTGAATGCAAATGAGATGCAATTGGCTTTTGAGGTTGTTGAAACACTCTACTCACGAATTCACTATCTCTCAAAGTGATTTGAGTGAAAAACTGAAGTGAAAATATCACGTGAGTGAGAAAACAAATACTTGAATGAATAGGAGTGAAAAGCAAGAAGTAATTCAATATAATTCTATTGAATTTTATATTTTTGAGTGTAGAATGCACTCATATTTATAGTTAAAAGATTCCATACGTTGAGAGTATGAAAGGGTGTCAAAACTGTCCATTTTGAACGATCAAAACATTTGAAAAATGAAAAGACACGCCTTTTTTGAAGTTTCAGGAAAACGGCAAAATTAGTTGACTGAAACATCAGTTAGTCGACTAATAGTTAGTTATTAGTAGACTGACAGTTATCGTCGGTCGACTGATCTGTTAATCGAGCCGTTTGAAAATCTGAACTTTTGAAACTTAGTCGACTTGAGAAAAGTTAGTCGACTGATAATATCATCAGTAGACTGAAAAACCTTTTAGTCGACTGCTGCTAAAAAACTTCTAAAAAACAAACATTCTGTTCAGTCGACTGATAAAAAGCATTAGTCGACTGCTGCTAAATTTTTTCAGAAAACACATGTTCTGTTCAGTCGACTGATAAAACCATTAGTCGACTGCTGCTAATTTTTCCAGAAAACAGACATTCTGTCCAGTCGACTGATAAAATCTTCGGTCGACTAATTTGACAAGAATGGCTTTTTAGAAAATATGGCACGAAAGGATTAGTCGACTGATAAGTCTATTGGTCGACTAATAAACATGAAAATTTAAGAAAAGAGTTTTCTAAAAAGATTTTCAAAAGAGTTTCTTTTAGAAAAGTTTTTCTAAAGACTTTTAAGGTGAAATGCAACCTAAATATGCACTCTAAGTAAGGCTCTTACAAGAATCTAAGACTTTTAATGAATTAAACATTTGCACACTAGTCTTCAAAGATTCTTCACTGAATTCTTCAATTTCTTCATAGCCTTAGCTGAAATGCAGTTGATTCCACTTGCTCATCATCAAAACCTTGTACTTGAAGTATCATGTATGGCTTCATTGTTGTAACATCTCCCTCTCTCGTCAGGTAGTGCTTGGTTATGTTACGTTACTGTGTCAAGTATCATCACTGTCCCATTTCTGGCATTTTGTTTACAGTTCGTGGTGTTTAAGACCTCCTTCCATTGTAGGAATATCGCCCCCATTAATGCGTCTGTCGTGATGTCAACTTGCTCATTGCAAGATCGACTTGCGCCTATGCAAAATCAATGAAATGTGTACATTCCAACACCTTATTTTCTTTATTTTCTTCACATTTTACTGCTTCGTTTACATCACATTCTAGCGTACATCCTGTATTGTATTAATCTTCCTCCTGCTTTTAATTATCTTTTCGTTCATGTTGATCTCCTATTCTCATTTGATGGTCATTTAATTTTGATTTCAATTTTTTTTTGTTATCTTCTTTTTCTATTATGCAATGTGTTTCATCCGATCGATCATTTTATATCAAGTTATTTGCCTTTCACTTAGTTCAATATTGCATCTGCGTCAGATTGTACTTAGCATCATGCCTCTCACTTTTTTTCTTTTTTTTAGGCATTGTTACCTACTGTCAAAATTAGCCAAAATAGATTTAATTGGAGGTTTTGTTCTGCTTTTGGTCCATTTGCTATCAGATCATGCCCTGAGGTCTTTGACTCTAAAATGGCAGAAGTCTCGATTTTGGGTTTTGACATGAACTATATAAAGCATAGCCTCAATGAGGGTCTATTTGATGCATTTTAATTCACCCATTAGACCCAAGTCCTGCAAAGGATGATTCATGTCCAATCCCACTTCACCTTCATCCATTTTTTTTTATATACGTCTGGAGTGTTTCACTGTGAACAACATACTTGGTTCTACGAGCATGTGCATATCATCATCATTGGTCACAACACTCCACCACCCACCTCATTCCATCTGATGAGGCATTCCATCCATGGCACCTTCATTAGCATCGGGTAGGCCTAACTGCATGTACATAACACTTGTTGCATTGTCTGTTTTAGGTTGAATTGGGTTCGTAATTTGCCATATATTGCAGCATTTTGTACTTCAGTATCAACCAGCTATACAGCAGATGACATATATATATATTCTTTTCTTCTTTTTTTTCTTTCTTTCTTTTTTGTTACACTGCTGTTCTGATTTGATTCTCGAGGTAGCATATCTTATTTCTGAACATTAGCATTGGTGTGTCACTGCTTCTTGAACCACTTCTGGTTGAATTCTCTGGCGTGTGATTGTGCATTGTATATTATGAAGGGTGATAGTATTCCCATTTTTTTTTTTGACAATGAAATGTTAGAATAGCTGAAGCCGTGAAATCTCAGTTATCCTGGATCATTGTGAAGGCTAAGAAGATAGGCCACTGAGAAAGATGAGATGGAAATATTTCGGTGAGACACTTCCAAAGATTTTTTTTTTGCAATCTGTGACCTTGTCTGTACGGTGCCATTTGCCCGTCATTCATAGTAGGTGGCTTTTAGAGGCCAATCCTACTTGAGATCTGTAGACACGAGTGACTAGAGGGCCATGTATCCATTCATAATTTAGAGGCAAAATCAAGATTTTTCCCAAATTCCTCCAGTGTTGCTCCCTTGTTCCTTTTTTCTTTTTTCTTTTTTCGAGAACTCGAGTGAATGGGATGATGTTGTTGAAGTTATCAATCCTGATGATTATATGATAAAGGAAGGAGATGTTGGTCAGAATCTTCTTGTTGTGGTTGGAATTGACAATAAGATTGATGAGATCTCTATTGAGATGCTCCTTGATTCAAAGCCTTCAAAAGTGGTTTCAAATGAAATAACTATTCAAGTGAAGTGCTCGTTGATCTACATGGACTTTGAAGGTCGTTCTGATGGTCACTCAATGAAATTAATCATAAAAAAATGCGGCACCACTAAAGCTTGTCTTAGTGTATGGTTTTGTAGAAGCTACAGAGCATTTGAAACAACATGGCTTGAAAAATGTGTGCTCTCATGTGTACACTCCACAGATTGATGAAACCATTGATGTCACCAATCAGAGTGAATTCTCTTAAATCCTTTCACAAGAGATAGCGTATATTTCTGGAAACTTTTTGCAGGAGTTCTATTTGAGTAGGGTTCATGTTATGAAAGTTTTATCTGTTTTTTTTTTTTGCAGACTTCTGCTAGTCCATACTAAGATTTCTTTCAGTTTGTGAATACCATGCAACTCTGTCATCATGATCAATAAGTGTTTTAGCCTGTATAGCTTCTGCAGCTTGAATTTCCTGCTAATCCCCTGTTAAAACCTTAGTAAGAGTGGTTTGACAAGGAATGCCGTCAATACCACCCTGTTCTGCAGTATATAGGGAAAATCTCATCGAACACTTTACAGCATGCCATTTACTTTCATGACATCTCATTTTTTTTTTATTTTCCCCACTCATTCAGTTAGCATTCCCTCAACTTCCCTGGGATTTCTGGTTATCCCAAAATCCCAATCTCCAGCCCAGCAGAGACCTGATTCAGGGCTCTTTGATTTAGTCATCCCTTGGTGGCCAGCCTCCAGCTCATTGCCATTCCACTGGACACCATCCCCTTGCATCTTGTTGTCTAATCTTATCTGCACTTATGCTTAGCAGAATATTGCTAATACAGCATGTTCACCACCACAGCTGCTGCGATGTTCCACTCACAGTGTCCATTTTACCTGCTGCATTCATCTGTGCATAGTTTCATCATATGCTGCGATCACCCATTGCATCAACCACCTGCCACACTTGTGCTCGGGGCTTGCAACACACTTGGAACACCTTCACTACACATTCCCTGTGTTCACCACTTCCACATTTACCTACAACATCCATTATCAATCATCTTTCACTTATACCCCCTGTCACCCACCATCACCTATGAACTTTTACACTATCTACATATATTTTCAGCTCATAACTCCATTTCATCACCTAATGTCCACCCTGTGCTATATCACACACACACCTTAGCCACACTTTTTCTCCACTTAGCCCACTTCATAACCATAATCCACTGCATTACCATCATATAGGCACTTCTACCTTCTTCATATTTTCTGCATCCTACCTTGCCATATGCATTCAGCATATCCCATTTGCATTTCCTGTATTATTTCTGCTATGATATCATTTATATCTTACCTTTATATTTCTTATGCATCTTTATTAGGACATAGGCTTCCACAAATGGTTTAGATGATTTCATATACCCATGTATATACCTTTCATATACCCATCCCACTCATATAGATATGCATAACCTTCTTGATATTACATTTTTCCATCATCTTTTATATATTTTCATCTTGGCCTCATACTAACTCTGTTTTGCAGGAAATATGTATAAAATGTCACCTTTTTTTTCTCTTAGCTTAGGAATTGTAATTTCCATTTCAATTTCAGAAATGTAATAGCTAGATTATAATGAGAAGTTTACATTCCTTGCATTAGAATAGAATGTAAGAGCATACATATCATAGAAATTGCTTGTTTTCATCATTTTATCTTTTATTGCAAAATTTTACAAATGGAAACACGAATGGCACGTGCACCATTTTATAAGAGGTGATTAAATCCTAAGTTGATGATTTGCATTAATGGCCATAGTCAAGGTGTGAACAAAACTTAGGATTTTCATCTTTTATGGAATAACACTGGATCCACACTGGATCTCTTTTAAAAAATCATCATATTTTTCTAAATATTTTCTTCTTTTATCAGAGTTTAACTTAAAATTAACTCAAAACATATATCAATGGCCATAGTAAGGATATATTGAGAGTTAATTTCATTTTAAACTCTATAGAAGCACCAAAATGTGTTTTATTCTTCATTGAATTTAAATATAGATTATTATATAATACACTCAATGACCATAGTCAGGAATGTATTATATCCTCAATCTTATTTCAATTCACTTAAAGAATGGAATATGCTTTTTCAATATCCAATTTTCAAAATTCTTTAATTCATTTCATCATTTAGGATATAATTATATCATATTTTCAAAATTCTGTTTCAAAATCCAAGTGATTTTGAGACAATTCTTTAAATATCCTCTTCATTTCTTATTTATAAATTCAAACTCATCTTCTCAATTCTATCTCATTTCAAGATTCAAAATTCAATTTCAAAGTCCAATTTGACTTTGAAATTTCGAATTCACTTCAATTTCCAAATTCAAATCCAAATTCAAAGTTCAATTCAACTTTGAAAATTCCAATTCATTTCCATTTTCAGGATTCAATTTCAAATTCAATTTAGCATTTTAGATCATATTTCAAAGTTCAATTTTAACTTTGCAATTCCCGATTCATCTTCTGTTTTCAAAACTCAAGCTTCAAATCAAGTTTATCCTTTATTTTTCAAAATCTCCAAAGTTCTATCTAAAGATTGAGTCCTGATTCTCAATTTAAAATCAAGGTTTTGAGATTCATTCTGAATCTCAAAATTCGATCTTTTCCCTAAAGTTGAAAGCCCACTTTTAAATTCAAATCTGGATTTCCAAAATCCAGATCCATTTTCAAAGTCCCATTTGGATTTTTCAATCCAATTCCATCTTGGACTCTAGATTTAGAATCTAGTTCCACCTTGGATTCAGATTTCCAAATCCAATCTCCATTTTTTGGATTCTAGCCTTCAGATCCAATTCTATTTAGGATTCCAGACTTCAGATCCAACTCCATTTTGGATTCCAGACTTCGAATCCAATTCTATCTAGGATTCCAGACTTCAGATCCAATTCCATCTAGGATTCCAGACTTCGGATCCAACTTCATTTTGGATTCAAGATTTCAGATCCAATTCCATTTAGGATTCCAGATTTTGGATTCAACTCCATCTTGGATTCCAAACTTCGGATCCAATTCCATTTAGGATTCCAGATTTTGAATTCAACTTCATCTTGGATTCGAGACTCTGGATCGAATTTCATTTAGGATTCATATTTTGGATTCAACTCCATCTTGGATTCCAGACTTCGGATCCAATTCCATTTAGGATTTCAGATTTCGGATTCAACTCCATCTTGGATTCCAGACTCCGGATCCAATTCCATTTAGGATTCATATTTCAGATTCAAATCTCTCTAGGATTCCAGATTTTAGATCAAATTCTATTCCAGATTTACAATCCAGTTCCATTTCCAATTCTCATTTTCAAGGCCAATTTCAAATCTATTTCTCAAATCTGAATTCAAATTCAAATCCTATTTTAGGTCTTGAATTCAAAATCTCCTTCTCAAAATCGATCCAAATTCAAAGTCCATTATGACTTTGAAAATTCATTCTTATTTCAAAACTCCAATTCTAAATTCCTTTTTCTAAAAACTCATCTTTTCAAGTCTCTGATTATTCCAAAACTTGGAAATTGAAGTCTCTCTTTCCAGATATATTTCAAATTCTAAGTTAGATTCAAAATCTAGCTTCTTCAAATCAATTTCAACTCGTTGAATTATTTCTTCACTACATTATCAAGTTTATTTCAGAATCACTTGGAAAATCCCAAATTTCTAAATTATTTTCTCAAAAAGAGCATACATCTTTGCATTTGCACAAGCATGATTCTTTGTGCATTTAGATTTAGAATGAATTCTTAGATAAAATTTAGGCAAAGCAAAAGGCATAAATTTGATCCTTGGTTTGATTACCCCTAGTAAAGGCGCCAGGAACGGTCGAACCTCGTACCGACGAACGAATCCCGTCTCTCCATTTTCCCATAAATTTTTAAAACAGAGGCGAGTGATTTTTCAAAACATTTCTTTGGTCAAATGAGACCTTATAAAAGAGTTCCTCTCTCTTCTTTCTTTTCTTTTTCTCTCTTCTTTTCTATTTTTTATTCCTCTTCAAAAAGGGAATAGAGGCTAGAAAGGCAAAGAGAAGGAACAGGGAAACGAGAGGAAAAATTTTGCATGATCACAGACTCATCCTACAGACTATTTTTTTTTTGAAAAATAAAGTTAGTTTAATAGGAATTCAACCTAAGAATTATAAAAGAATATTTGACCAGTAAGGATTTATCCTACAGACTGAATTTTTGAAAAATGAATTTGGTTTAATAGGAATTCAACCTAAGAACAGCAAAAGAATATAGATCAGTAGAAATTCAACCTACGGATGGATTTTTTAAAAAAATGAAATTGGCTCAAATAGGAATTCAACCTAAGAACCGCAAAAGAATATTTGATCTGTAGGGATTCATCCTACAGATTGAATTTTTGAAAAATGAATTTGGTTCAATAGGAATTCGACCTGAGAACTGCAAAAGAATATAGATCAGTAAGAATTCAACCTACAGATTGAATTTTTGAAAAATGAAGTTGGTTCAGTAGGAATTTGACCTGAGAACCACAAAAGAATATAGATCAATATAGATCAGTAGGAATTCAACCTACAGATTGGATTTTTGAAGAATGAATTTGGTTCAATAGGAATTCGACTTGAGAACCACAAAAGAATATAGATCAGTAGGAATTCAACCTACAGATTAAATTTTTGAAAAATGAAGTTGGTTCAATAGGAATTCGACCTGAGAACCACAAAAGAATATAGATCAGTAGGAATTCAACCTACAGATTGGATTTTTGAAAATGAGATGAGTTCAGAAGGAGTTCAACCTAAAGATCAACTTTTTGAAGGAAAATTGGTCCAAAAAAGAGTTCGACCTAAGGGCCTTGATCAGTAGGAATTCAACCTAAAGATCAATTTTTTGAAGAAAAATTGGTCAAAAAAGGATTTCAACCTAAGGGCCTTGATCAGTAGGAATTCAACCTAAAGATCGACCTTTTGAATGAAAATTGGTCAAAAAGGAGTTCAACCTAAGGGCCTTGATCAGTAGGAATTCAACCTAAAGATCGACTTTTTGAAGGAAAATTGGTCCAAAAGGAGTTCAACCTAAGGGTCTTGATCAGTAGAAATTCAACCTAAAGATTGACCTTTTGAAGGAAAATTGGTCCAAGAGGAGTTCAACCTAAGGGCCTTGATCAGTAGGAATTCAACCTAAAGATCGATTTTGAATGGTCCGAAAGGGGTTCAACCTAAGAATTGCAGATCCGTAGGAGTTCAACCTAAAGATCGTGGATCAGTAGGAGTTCAACCCAAAGATCAACTTTGAATGGTTCGAAAAGGGTTCAACCTAAGGACTGCGGATCCGTAGGAGTTTGGTAGATATTTTGAAATGATATTTTTAAAACAATTATTTTCAATAAAACTTTGGAAAATCGTCAACCAAAAGTATAAAAACCGACTTTCCACAAAGTGGTAAGTACGGGTCGAATCCTCAGGGAACAGGAATTAATCAAGATATTTCTGTTAAATTTAATTTATTAATTACAAATATCAATCTACAATTACACAACTAATTAAATTACAATAAAATAAAAACTTGAAATAGCAATCCAGTCTTCAGTTGCAAGCCAGGGGTATTTTGGTCTTCTCACCACTTAGACGATATTTGCACTTGGACAAAGAACCCTGGAAAAATGAAGATGCTTTTCAACCTAAAATGAAGGAAAATGCAAAGTTAGTATTTTATTCTAAGAATGAAACTATAAATGAAACTAGGTCTAATTTTACGAAATTAATAAAACAAGTTCTAATTATCAGACAATAATTAAATAAAATACAAAACTAATTCTAAAATTAGCTAAACTAATTCTAATAATGTTGTATGATGCTTATGCAGCTTCTATAATGCAGAAAATACTGAAAACAGTCCTAAAATGCCGAAACTAAGGAAATTACAAAAATGCCCCTATCTAGTGTAAAATAGATTTCTGACAGGTTATCGGAAAACCACTGTTTGACAGAGCAAACGAGGTCCGATTTTCCCGAAACTTGTTCTGTTCTGTAACTGACAGATTAAATAATCTGAAAGTTTTTACAGAATGAAAAAAAGATATCTGGAACTCCAGATATAAGCGTTTCAAAACTGGAAAAAATCAGGATATCGTAAGTCCCGAAATTTAAAAACCAGAAAAAGCGGTTTTCACAAAACGCTTAAAAATCAGACCAAATCAACTCTGAAAGAGCTGAAATTTGGTATGCAGGCAGATAACACGTCAATAAAGTGAACAGAAAAAGAATTTTTTGGAAAACTCGAAATTTTTGCACATAAAATAACGCTTATACGACAGGGAAAAAATCAGGTTTTTCTTTGAGTACACTATTCACTTTATAAATCTATTTAAACTCTAAAAGTAGCAAATTAAATCTAATGCAACCTAAATGACACTAAAGGACAGATTATATGCTGATGGTGAATGCAATGATGCCAAATCACACGAAAATGAAACATACTTATGCAAATCATGACTAATGCGAAATTGAATCCTAATGCAAATGCAACTACTCTATTTAAATTCACGCCCTGAACTAAATAACTAAACAAAGGCAGTTAGTATAAACTAAATACAACTAACTAAGCAATCACTCGAATCAAACATAATTAACAACTACACATGGAATAAACACGGACTTATAAAATCTAACTAAATTAATTAAGTAAAGACCTAAATTAGCTTATACTAAAGCTAACATAAATTGAAACTAAAATTAAATATCGAACTAAACTAATAGGGTATGACAAAGGGTTTGACTAGGACGGGGGTCAATAGGTTCGGGTTGGCTTGGGTGAGCTCGGTTTGGGTTAAGCTAGGTTAGTTAGACTCGGTTGACCTAAGCTTAGGTTAGGTTTGACTTAGACAAGGGTGGACTCAACTAGGTTAGGTTTTGACTAGACTAGGTTTGACTAAGACTAGGTTGGACTCAACTAGGTTTAGACTAGGTCTTGACTTAGGTTAGGTCTTGGTTTAGGCTAAGTTGACTCGGTTTGACTAACTATAATAAAAAATCTAAAAATTAAAACCTAATTAATTAATAACACTAATGACTCTATACCCTTAACATGCCTAATATTTATAACCCTAATTAGAACTTACCTAATTATTAACCTACTTACTAACCTAAGGTTAACATCATTAACTATGTTATTTAATTCTAAGTTATGCTAACTCACTAGGGACGGTTAGAGGGATAGGCACACAATAAAGGCTCAAAGATAATTTTGGAAATTGAGAATTCCAAAAATCGTCCTTCTAATGGGAAGTTACAACCTTAATTAGCTTTTAAATCCAATTTGGAAACTTGGATCAATGCAATTTTCCAACCCAAGGTAAGTGAAAGTCTTTAATTGCTATTAATTCCTTTTTTGAGAAGCCAAACCGTCCAACCTAGATAGTTACACGATTTTTGCTTTCCAAAGAATTTAAATGCAATTAGTTATTTCTTGAAACCATAAACACCCACTTTGGAAATCTAATTGATTTTAAAAATCAATTTTTCAAAACTCAATTCGTAACTCCCTGCTAATAGGCAATCAAGATTTAATTTCTTCTTTAAATACCCCACACGATTTTTGAAACATCCACTATTTCCAAAAAATTTCCAATCTTTAATTCATTAATTACCCTCCTTCCTAGAATTCGCCAACCCTAATTTAAGACTTTCTAAACTAAAGAATTTAAAACCTACCTAGGGTAATGAAAAGACCTAATTGAAAAACACGATTTCCTAAAAGTAAATGCTACACCTAATTCCAAAACTTACTTAAATGACTCCTAAAAACGTCTAAGGCAATAAACCCTAATACATTGAATCTAGACACCTTCCTAACCTACCTAATTGCAATTAATACTTCCTAAAAAAAATGCCCTAGAGCTCAATTGGAGCTCTAATGGCTGCCGCCCCTCCTTGGGGAAGAAGAAGGACTAAACTAAAAAAAATTAATTTAACCTAAATAACAAGCAATTTGCGAAAATTAAAGTAATACCTAATCAAAACTCCTAATTACACGAATGAAACATGAACAAAACTATGCATCACGAACATATCACTGAAATAAACATCAACAATAATCTAAGTTAAAAATCATAAGACACCTAAAACTACGAATTAGCTACACGGCTATTCTAAAGAATAAAACATGAAAAATTAAAACCACGAAAATCAATGCCAAAAACAAGAACTAAGCTATCATAACATGAAGAACTAAAAGGACATGAGTTTCCAATAAACCAATTTTATGAAAGACTCTACCAAGAATAGACGACACTACAACTAGGAAACGATAAACCGGATGTTTTATATTTTCAATAACAATCAACACCCAAAAACACAAAATGACTCAAACAATATTCAAACTAATCCGAAAATAATGAGATGAACTAACACAATTTTATGCTGCTGTTAACATACAAAACACACAGCAAACCACACGAATTACCAACATAAACACACACATTTAACGAAAATGCACTTCTAATTCAACAATTATTTTAAAAACGCATCACACAACATCTACGAAAGCAAATCTCACCTAAAATGCAGATAAAGGACGCTGAAAACAGATGAACAAATGCAAAGGACACATAGAGATCACAGAAAACAAGCACAACACTCACATTTACTAAAATGCAAAGATCGGCTAGAATAAATCTAGCAGAATTTTTTTTCTTTTTAAATATGAAAGCAAAACAAGACACAATCAAATCCAACGAATAAAATGAATCAAAATGAAAATTTATAATTGGATTTTCTGCAAAAACACCACAATGAAACACGTTGGAAACAAAAACCCAAATCGGCTAGAAAAACCTCTAGCCGATTTACATATTTTTAGATGAAAACGATGAAAAAACACAAATCGAATACATAATCAATGAAAGAAAACCTAATCTAGCGTGCTGGTCTATGCACGAATGCTACTCTAAGGTTGAAACAAAAAGAAAAACAAGAAACACATAGAAAAATAATAAAATAAAATCAACACACAATTCGGTTTTAGCTAGAAGAGAAGGAAGAAGAAGACCTACCTCTTGGGTGATCCGACGACCGGGGGGATGAAGAAGAGCGGACCGTGGCTTGATCTTGATGTCCCAAACGGTTCGAGAATGCTGGAACTTCACCAAAAACAGCACTTTTGCAGCTGCAACACGTTGGAGATCTACCGATGATGGAGTGTGCGCTGATTCTCGATCGGAGGGCGTAGAAAACCGGATGGAGGTAGGGCCGGCTCACCTTGATGATGTGTTTCGCATGATCAAGCAAGGTTAGTAGTCTCCACCTCTACTACACCTGCAAAAACACAGAAAAATGGTGAAACAAACAGCAAGGAGAAGAAAGAAATATAAAAAAATCACAAGGGAGATCGAAAGATGCTTGGAAACCAAGCATAAACCGGTCTTCAATGGCCAAAACGTGGAAGAATGGAGGGGAAGGAGGTGCTGGAGCTAGAGGCACTGAAAGAGGCGTCAATTCAAGCCAAAGACGCCTAGGGTTCCTCTAAAAAATCTATTTATACTTTTTTGGAATTTCAGAAACAGGGTTAAAAAAAACTATTTTGCTAGGCGCCACTTTCTGGGGGGGTTTCTGCAAAACTTTTTGAAATGGATATGGATATGCGTGTGGGTTGGATTTTAGACTTTCTAAAGGTTGATCCAAGGTCCAAACAGCCTAATTGGGTCGGATATGGATCCGATCCACCTCAAAATTCATGCCCAAACACTGAAATAGTCATAACTCTCTCATTTTAACTCCAATTTTTCTGAAATTCGAACCATAACCCCTTACTATCAAAATACATCTAAACATGGGTTTAAAACCTTAAACTTGTTACAAAATGCATGAAAAACTTGTTAATATGATGTGCATTTCATGCATCATCAAATACCCCCATGCTTCAATGTTTGTTAGTCCCTTAACAAACCCTAATTATGTTGTGCAACAGAGACAGAAATGCTAAATATGAATGCATAAAAACTAGCTCACTTTCGTAGGAATCACGGTTGCATTTAGCGTATGCAACAAGCTCTTTAAACCCCTGGTTTACACTAGTGGACGAGTAAGGTCTCGTGAGGGTTTGCAGAGATGCTACCCACAAACATTAATGAAATGCGAGGATGATTTTTCAAAAATATTAGGCTTTTAAGAATGCAGTTGGAACAAATATTTCATGTAATTGACATTCTCAAAACAAGTTTAAAAACCTCATGCCACCATAGTAAAAAAAAATTTTCCTTCACTTTTCTAATATTGTAGCTATTTTATGATTTTTCTCAGAAAGTCAAGTATTCTCATGTTTTACTCATTTATTCTCACTTGTATATTCTCTGCACAGTAATACACATATATGCCTAAGCAATGAAAATTTTCTCATTCAGCACATTCGTTTTCTTTCATTCTCACACTTTTTCAACTTTGTTCTCTTGAGCATTCTTCTCACATGAGCACTATTTTGAATAGTCAGTTTTCGTGACCCGTGTAGCGAGCTTTGGGTCAGTGACTCCCAGGCTGGCCAACCTTAGGGCACTAGATACAAAGTATCCCTCGAGCTTAATTGCTCGAGTCACTAGACCTTCTATTCTAATAGTTTACGTATAGTCTTCCTCTCATCATGTGCAATGTCTCTATCTCTTAGGCTTTCTATGCAGTCCATGTAAGAATCTTTCGAACCGGTGGCTCCCAAACCAGCTGGCTTTGAGGCACTAGGTGTAAAACACCCTTCAGATTCTACTTACTTGAACTACAAAGGCCACAGATATCAACTAGACAAGAAGATGATCTCCTTCGTTATCCTTTTCGTCAAAATACTCAAACACTTCATCTCGTGTCTGAGTTCCACTACTAGGATTCACGAAGACATCAACAACTAAACGTAGCTCTATTCTTTTAACTCATTTTTCTAAAACATCTTTCCATTGCTTATTTCTTTCACAAAACATACTATGCATACTTATACAGAAGTGATTCAAAATTTTCTAACAATCAAATACTATCTTTTCTTTGAATTTTCTCATAACTAACTACTCTATTCGAATCAGTTCAGAGAAAAAAAAATTTACATGGGGCTTAAAAATTTCTAAACTGTTAGATTATGCCAAAAACAATCATATATGCTACAACTTGTTCTCAAATGCCTTTTTCAATTACCAGTCATAATTTTTTTTTTGAAATTTTTGTGTGCATGCATCTAAACCACCCCCCTATGCTTGAATGACACTGTCCCTAGTGGCATACAAAATAAGTAAAAATGTAATGCAAATGCACACTAAAAGACACTAAAAAAAATATGGGAGAAAGGATAGATACAACCTGATTTGCTCTGAGCTTCTGAAGTTGAATTTCATCTGATCTTTGAATTTTTTGAAAGCTCTTCTCTGTACCTGGTAACTGATACACTAGGTGTTAGATTCATCCTGCATAAATTAAAACAAAAATTAGCAAATATGAAATAAAATACTGAATAAAGAAGAATACTGAAATGAAAAACTAACTAGTGTATATATGATACATCCCTCTGGTTGAATCCTCATGCCTTCGTGAGATGCACTATCTCACACTCACCATCCTGCAAGGAATCTGAAATAAAGGGCTTCAGTCTTTGCCCATTCACCTTGAATGTTCCTTGAGTCATAGGATCGAATAATGTCACTGCTCCATGGGGAAATACTTCTTTCACAATGTAAGGACCTGTCCATCTCGATCTCAACTTCCCTGGGAATAAATGCAAACGAGAATTGTATAGCCACACTTTCTGCTCTGGCTCAAACACTTTCCTGGCAATATGCTTATCATGAAACGCTTTTGTGCGAGCTTTGTATAATTTGGCATTCTCATACGCATCATTCATGAGTTCCTCTAATTCTGAGAGTTGCAGTGCTCTCTCTTTGCCAGCCTGGGTGAGGTCAAAATTCAATTTCTTGATAACCCAATACGCTCTATGCTCTAGCTCGACAGGAAAATGGCATGCTTTCCCGAATACAAGGCGATACGGGGACATGCCAATGGGAGTTTTAAATGCAGTTCTATATGCCCAAAGTGCATCATCTAAGCGCTGGGACCAATCCTTGCGGTCCGGGCGAACTGTCTTTTCTAAAATTTGCTTAATCTCCCTATTGGACACTTCAACCTGTCCACTAGTCTGCGGATGATATGGAGTGGTGAATCTATGATTGACAGAATATCTTCTCAGCAGAGAAGCTATCTGTACATTCCTAAAATGCTTTCCGCCATCGCACGTGGCACACCAAAATGACTGAAAATGTTGTTCTTAATGAACTTAAGCACCACTCTATGATCATTGGTTTTGGTTGCCACAGCCTCGACCCATTTGGACACATAATCAACCGCCACCAGAATGTATAAATTTTTGAATGAAGGCGGAAATGGTCCCATGAAATCAATGCCCCAAACATCAAAAATCTCGACTATCAAAATCGGAAGCAAGGGCATCATGTCCCTCTTGGACATGTTCCCAATCTGCTGACATCGAATACAATGCCTACAAAACTCATGAGCATCCCTGTGGAGTGTAGGCCAATAAAATCCCGATTGCAAAACCTTTGCAGCCGTCTTCCTACTACTAAAATGCCCTCCACAAGCTAATGAATGGGAAAAATTCAGAATGGACTGGTACTCCTCCTCCGGAACACATCTCCTAATGATCTGGTCTGCATAGTATCTGAACAATTCTGGTTCATCCCAATAATAGTGCCTCACCTGAGATAGGAATCTCTCACCCTCATTCTTATTCCAATGCTCAGGTATCTGCCTCGAAACCAGATAGTTCACAATATCTGCAAACCAGGGTAACTGCGGTGTACTGACTGTCATGATCTGCTCGTCGGGGAAAGAATCACTGATCGGCCTCTGATCCTGCGTGGTCTCTACGATCAGTCTGGAAAGATGGTCTGCTACTACATTTTCGCTTCCTTTCTTATCTTGAATCTCGAGATCAAACTCTTGTAGTAGTAGAACCCAACGAATCAATCTCGGTTTGGTGTCTTTCTTATTTAACAAATATTTCAATGCAGCATGGTCAGAATAGACAACCACCTTTGAACCGAGTAAATAGGACCTAAATTTGTCCAATGCGAAAACTACCGCAAGTAGCTCCTTCTCTGTCGTAGTATAATTCATCTGAGCATCAGACAAAGTTCTACTCGCATAGTAGATCACGTAGGGCTTCCTATCAATGCGTTGTCCTAAAATAGCCCCCATAGCATAATCAGATGCATCACACATAATCTCAAATGGGAGAGTCCAATCCGGAGGTCTCAAAATGGGGGCAGTAATCAAGGTCTCTTTGAGAATCTTAAAGGCCTTCATACAATCCTCGCTAAAAATAAAGGGCTGGTCTTTCTCCAATAAAGTACATAGCGGTCGAGAGATTTTACTGAAATCTTTTATGAACCGCCTATAAAATCCCGCATGCCCTAAAAATGACCGAATTTGCCTCACAGAGGTGGGTGGAGTCAAACGGGAAATGGATTCCACCTTCGCTCTGTCAACCTCAATGCCATGTTTGGACACAATGTGTCCAAGCACAATCCCCTCCTGGACCATAAAATGGCTCTTTTCCCAACTCAGGACAAGATTTGTCTTTGCACACCTACTCAGTACTCGAGTAAGTTTTTGGAGGCAATCTTCAAAAGAAGAGCCATAAACTGAAAAGTCGTCCATGAAAACTTCCATCACATCATCAATCATGTCCGAGAAGATAGCAAGCATGCACCTCTGAAAAGTAGTCGGGGCATTACAGAGCCCAAACGGCATACGTCTAAATGCGAAGGTGTCATAAGGACATGTAAACGTAGCCTTCTCCTGGTCGTCAGGATGGACAGCTACCTAATTGTATCCTGAATATCCATCTAGAATCCATCTAGAAAATAGTTGTAGCTCTGCCCTGCGAGTCTCTCTAAGATCTGATCAATGAATGACAATGGGAAATGATCTTTCCTAGTTGCCACATTCAGCTTCCGATAATCGATACAGACTCGCCATCCTGTGGTGGTTCTCATCGGAATTCTCTCACCCTTCTCGTTCTCGACCACAGTGAGTCCTGACTTTTTCGGCACAACCTGAATCAGACTGACCCACTGGCTATCAGAAATAGGGTAAATGATTCCGGCATCCAACCACTTCACCACCTCGTTCTTCACCACTTCCTTCATGTTGGGATTTAGCCTTCTCTACATATCCCTAACTGGCTTGACTTCCTCATCACAATGGATTCTATGCATACAGAATGAAGGATCAATCCCCTTCAGATCAGCAACTCCCCAGCCAATCGCTACCTTGTGCTCTCGAAGAATAGTCAACAATCTCTGCTCCTGCTCCTCAGTGAGCAGGGATGAGATGATCACAGGCAGAGTCTTATCATCTCCGAGATAAGCATACTTGAGTGAATCTGATAAGGGTTTCAACTCGAGTTTCGAAGGTGACTCGATCGAGGATTTGGCGGGGGTCTCCGCAAGTGGTGGGAGAGTCTCAATGATGGCTCCCCAAGGTGGTCTCTCTGACGACACTCTAGACAAATCTACACTATCTACACCACTATTCTTCTCTATATGGTACAAATCTAAAGAATCCTCAGTAATATACAAATCGGGTTGCTCCTCCAATAACTCCTGCGCAATATCTACATGAAAGCAATCCATGTCTCCCGCTGGTCCCATTGCGGCATTGAAAATATTCAGCTTGACCTTCCTATTGCCGAATGAGAGATCCATGGCTCCGGTTCTACAGTTGATGCACGTATTGGCAGTCGCCAAGAATGGTCTGCCCAAAATGATCGGAGTTTGGTGTTGGCTATCCACTCCTTCCATATCCAGAATAATGAAATCGACTGGAAAATAAAAGTCATCCACCTTAACTAGCACGTCCTCCAAGACACCTCTCGGTACCTTGACAGAACGATCTGCCAATTGAAGTGTAATAGGAGTCGATCTCATCTCTCCTAATCCGAAAGAATCAAAGAAATACCCAGGCAGAATGTTCACGCTTGCTCCAAGATCGAGCAATGCGCGTTATATCCGGATGTTCCCTATAGTACAAGCAATGATAGGGGCTCCAGAGTCCTTGAGCTTTGGTGGTGTCTGATGCTGAAGTACTGAACTCACCTGCTCAGTAAGATGGACCCTGTTAGGAACTCTCTCTCTAGATTTACGCTTCTGCGTACATAGCTCCTTCAGGAATTTGGCATATGCCGGCACCTGCTGAATCGCATCAAGCAAAGGTAAGTTGATCTGCACATGCTTGAAGATGTCAAGCATGTCCTGGATCTTTGCACCTTGCTTCCCTCTAAATCCGAGAGACTCTAATGCTTTAGGATAGGGTGGTGAGGGAATATACTCAGATGGTTCCTTCTCTTTGTGAGAAGGCTCACTCCTATCCTTCTTCTGCACTGAGGATGAAGATGATGATGATGAAGATAATGAAGATGATGATGGGGATGGGGATGATAATGATGGCTGAGCCGACGTAGGTGAAACAATGGTATCTGGCTCCTCTATCCTCTCTCTACTCTCTCTCTCTGCTCTCGACGTGATACTCACGTCCACTCCTCAGGGCCATAACAGATTTGGCCTGCTGCTGTGTCTCAGTATGAAACAGGCCTCCAGTCATCTGGTCCTTGCCCTTCGGGTTCATGACAGCCTGACTCGGCAATGTACCCTCGGGTCTCCTACTAATAGCCTCAGCTAACTGTCCCATTTGCGACTCTAACTTCGCAATGGACTGCGTATGAGAGATCAATATCTGGCTACACTTCTCGAAGGCATTCTGATTAGAGGTTTTCACCTCTTGGAATGCCTGGAGAAGTCTCTCCTCAAAAGATGTCTGTGGGGCAGACTCCTGCTGAATCAGGGGAGAAAATGAAGTAGAAGACTGAGAATAACTCGGCCTCTGGAATGTTTGAGAAAAAGATGACGGCTGAGCTGGCTGAGAGGAAGTAAGCATCTGTATGGAAGACTGTGGATTCTTCCATGAAAAATTGGGATGGTTACGCCAACCCGGATTATATGTAGATGAGAATGGGTTATTCGGCGGTCTGACGTAACCTTGAGCTGCCTGAACTTGTTCTTGAACAAATTCAGGGTACTGAGATGCCGAAGGACACTCAGTGACATCGTGTGCCGGACTAGCACAAAGAGTACACACCTGATGTGTAGTGGGCGGTCCTGAGAGAAGCTGGTCCAGCTTCTGAGCAATCATGTCTACCTTGCACTGTAGTGCAATAGATGGACCAATCTCAAGAACACCAGCTTTCTTCTGAATGCTTGGTGTGACTCTATCCGAATGAGAGCTCGAAGCATGGTGTAGGGAATTCTCGACCAATGTATCAAATAACCTCCATGCTTCATCCTCGCTCTTTAGCATGAATGTCTCTCCGCATGAAGAGTCGATCATCTGACGATTCTTGTCAGACAATCCATCGTAGAAGCTTTGCACCAGTTGCCATTTCGGCACCTGATGATGGGGACATTTTCTGAGGAGATCCTTCATTCTCTCCCAGGTCTCATGGAAGTGCTCACCATCTAGCTCCGCAAAACTAGTGATGGCTCGATGATATTGGTTCATACGACCAATGGGAAAGTATTTCCAAAGAAACTCCTGTTCTAACTGATCCCATGACTCTATTTCTACAGAATCTAAGGACTTTAGCCAATACTTGGCTTTGTCCTTCAATAAGAAAGAGAATAGAGTCAACCTCAAAGCGTCATCATCAAAATTTTGTATCTTTACCGTAGAACAGATTTCGAGGAATTCATCTAAATGCCGGTAGGGATCCTCATGACTAAGGCCATAAAAGGATGGAAGCATCTGAATAATGCTGGCCTTAATCTCGTAATGAGGCGCTCCTACATCGGGTCTCCGAATGCAGAATGCCTGAACATAGTCTGTGGGAATGAAGTATTCCCACAGAGGACGTGGATGAACTGGGGGTGGAGGTGGAGGATCCATGTCAGCCATTGTTGTTGAACTTCGATGAGAATGTAACATTCTCTCTAGGTTGTCAACAAATGGATGTAATGGTGTTCCTAGACCTCGTCGCCCCCTGCATACACTGGTACTAAGACCAGATGTAAGCAAACGACCTAAATCTAAATCTAAACTAACACAGGTACTAAAATATAAATAAAACAAATAACAGTAACTAAAAAAACCAGATATGCTATCTATCTATGTCAGAATTCTATAACTAAATAAATAAATAACAAAGTAACTATTCTAAAATACTAGAAAAAATAAATACAGGAAATCACAAACTAAGTTTTACTAAAACCCACCTGTCTAATCGCTCCTTGCAGAATGAAAAATTAAGTGAATCCTAGAAAGAACAGTACGTGAATCCTATATTTACTAACTATGTTAATCCTATATTCACTTACTAATCCTACTAACTAAAAATAAAATAATTAATTAACTAACAAAAACAAATTAATAAATCAAACTCTAAGAAATAAAGTGATTATTTCGCCGTTCCCCGGCAACGGCGCCAAAATTTGGTTGATATTTTGAAATGATATTTTTAAAACAATTATTTTCAATAAAACTTTGGAAAATCGTCAACCAAAAGTATAAAAACTGACTTTCCACAAAGTGGTAAGTACGGGTCGAATCCTCAGGGAACAGGAATTAATCAAGATATTTCTGTAAAATTTAATTTATTAATTACAAATATCAATCTACAATTACACAACTAATTAAATTACAATAAAATAAAAACTTGAAATAGCAATCCAGTCTTCAGTTGCAAGCCAGGGGTATTTTGGTCTTCTCACCACTTAGACGATATTTGCACTTGGACAAAGAACCCTGGAAAAATGAAGATGCTTTTCAACCTAAAATGAAGGAAAATGCAAAGTTAGTATTTTATTCTAAGAATGAAACTATAAATGAAACTAGGTCTAATTTTACGAAATTAATAAAACAAGTTCTAATTATCAGACAATAATTAAATAAAATACAAAACTAATTCTAAAATTAGCTAAACTAATTCTAATAATGCTGTATGATGCTTATGCAGCTTCTATAATGCAGAAAATACTGAAAACAGTCCTAAAATGCCGAAACTAAGGAAATTACAAAAATGCCCCTATCTAGTGTAAAATAGATTTCTGACAGGTTATCGGAAAACCACTGTTTGACAGAGCAAACGAGGTCCGATTTTCCCGAAACTTGTTCTGTTCTGTAACTGACAAATTAAATAATCTGAAAGTTTTTAAAGAATGAAAAAAAGATATTTGGAACTTCAGATATAAGCGTTTCAAAACTGGAAAAAATCAGGATATCGTAAGTCCCGAAATTTAAAAACCAGAAAAAGCGGTTTTCACAAAACGCTTAAAAATCAGACCAAATCAACTCCGAAAGAGCTGAAATTTGGTCTGCAGGCAGATAGCACGTCAATAAAGTGACCAAAAAAAGAATTTTTGGAAAACTCAAAATTTGTGCACATAAAATAACGCTTATGCGACGGAAAAATTCAGGTTTTTCTTTGAGTACACTATTCACTTTATAAATCTATTTAAACTCTAAAAATAGCAAATTAAATCTAATGCAACCTAAATGACACTAAAGGACAGATTATATGCTGATGGTGAATGCAATGATGCTAAATGACACGAAAATGAAATATACTTATGCAAATCATGACTAATGCGAAATTGAATCCTAATGCAAATGCAACTACTCTATTTAAATTCACGCCCCGAACTAAATAACTAAACAAAGGCAGTTAGTATAAACTAAATACAACTAACTAAGCAATCACTCGAATCAAACATAATTAACAACTACACATGGAATAAACACGGACTTATAAAATCTAACTAAATTAATTAAGTAAAGACCTAAATTAGCTTATACTAAAGCTAACATAAATTGAAACTAAAATTAAATATCGAACTAAACTAATGGGGTATGACAAAGGGTTTGACTAGGACGGGGGTCAATAGGTTCGGGTTGGCTTGGGTGAGCTCGGTTTGGGTTAGGCTAGGTTAGTTAGACTCGGTTGACCTAAGCTTAGGTTAGGTTTGACTTAGACGAGGGTGGACTCAACTAGGTTAGGTTTTGACTAGACTAGGTTTGACTAAGACTAGGTTGGACTCAACTAGGTTTAGACTAGGTCTTGACTTAGGTTAGGTCTTGGTTTAGGCTAAGTTGACTCGGTTTGACTAACTATAATAAAAAATCTAAAAATTAAAACCTAATTAATTAATAACACTAATGACTCTATACCCTTAACATGCCTAATATTTATAACCCTAATTAGAACTTACCTAATTATTAACCTACTTACTAACCTAAGGTTAACATCATTAACTATGTTATTTAATTCTAAGTTATGCTAACTCACTAGGGACGGTTAGAGGGATAGGCACACAATAAAGGCTCAAAGATAATTTTGGAAATTGAGAATTCCAAAAATCGTCCTTCTAATGGGGAGTTACAACCTTAATTAGCTTTTAAATCCAATTTCGAAACTTGGATCAATGCAATTTCTCAACCCAAGGTAAGTGGAATTTTTTAATTGCTATTAATTCCTTTTTTGAGAAGCCAAACCGTCCAACCTAGATAGTTACACGATTTTGGCTTTCCAAAGAATTTAAATGCAATTAATTATTTCTTGAAACCATAAACACCCACTTTGGAAATCTAATTGATTTTAAAAATCAATTTTTCAAAACTCAATTCGTAACTCCCTGCTAATAGGCAATCAAGATTTAATTTCTTCTTTAAATACCCCACACGATTTTTGAAACATCCACTATTTCCAAAAAATTTCCAAACTTTAATTCATTAATTACCCTCCTTCCTAGAATTCGCCAACCCTAATTTAAGACTTTCTAAACTAAAGAATTTAAAACCTACCTAGGGTAATGAAAAGACCTAATTGAAAAACACGATTTCCTAAAAGTAAATGCTACACCTAATTCCAAAACTTACTTAAATGACTCCTAAAAACGTCTAAGGCAATAAACCCTAATACATTGAATCTAGACACCTTCCTAACCTACCTAATTGCAATTAATACTTCCTAAAAAAAATGTCCTAGAGCTCAATTGGAGCTCTAATGGCTGCCGCCCCTCCTTGGGGAAGAAGAATGACTAAACTAAAAAAAATTAATTTAACCTAAATAACAAGCAATTTGCTAAAATTAAAGTAATACCTAATCAAAACTCCTAATTACACGAATGAAACATGAACAAAACTATGCATCACGAACATATCACTGAAATAAACATCAACAATAATCTAAGTTAAAAATCATAAGACACCTAAAACTACGAATTAGCTACACGGCTATTCTAAAGAATAAAACATGAAAAATTAAAACCACGAAAATCAATGCCAAAAACAAGAACTAAGCTATCATAACATGAAGAACTAAAAGGACATGAGTTTCCAATAAACCAATTTTATGAAAGACTCTACCAAGAATAGACGACACTACAACTAGGAAACGATAAACCGGATGTTTTATATTTTCAATAACAATCAACACCCAAAAACACAAAATGACTCAAACAATATTCAAACTAATCCGAAAATAATGAGATGAACTAACACAATTTTATGCTGCTGTTAACATACAAAACACACAGCAAACCACACGAATTACCAACATAAACACACACATTTAACGAAAATGCACTTCTAATTCAACAATTATTTTAAAAACGCATCACACAACATCTACGAAAGCAAATCTCACCTAAAATGCAGATAAAGGACGCTGAAAACAGATGAACAAATGCAGAGGACACATAGAGATCACAGAAAACAAGCACAACACTCACATTTACTAAAATGCAAAGATCGGCTAGAATAAATCTAGCCGAATTTTTTTTTCTTTTTAAATATGAAAGCAAAACAAGACACAATCAAATCCAACGAATAAAATGAATCAAAATGAAATTTTATAATTGGATTTTCTGCAAAAACACCACAATGAAACACGTTGGAAACAAAAACCCAAATTGGCTAGAAAAACCTCTAGCCGATTTACATATTTTTAGATAAAAACGATGGAAAAACACAAATCGAATACATAATCAATGAAAGAAGACCTAATCTAGCGTGCTGGTCTATGCACGAATGCTACTCTAAGGTTGAAACAAAAAGAAAAACAAGAAACACACAGAAAAATAATAAAATAAAATCAACACACAATTCGGTTTTAGCTAGAAGAGAAGGAAAAAAAAGACCTACCTCTTGGGTGATCCGACGACCGAGGGGATGAAGAAGAGCGGACCGTGGCTTGATCTTGACGTCCCAAACGGTTTGAGAATGCTGGAACTTCACAAAAAATAGCACTTTTGCAGCTGCAACACGTTGGAGATCCACCGATGATGGAGTGTGCACCGATTCTCGATCGGAGGGCGTAGAAAACCGGATGGAGGTAGGGCCGGCTCACCTTGATGATGTGTTTTGCACGATCAAGCAAGGTTAGTAGTCTCCACCTCTGCTACACCTGCAAAAACACAGAAAAATGGTGAAACAAACAGCAAGGAGAAGAAAGAAATGTAAAAAAATCACATGGGAGATCGAAAGATGCTTGGAAACCAAGCATAAACCGGTCTTCAATGGCCAAAACATGGAAGAATGGAGGGGAAGGAGGTGCTGGAGCTAGAGGCACTGAAAGAGGCATCAATTCAAGCCAAAGACGCCTAAAGTTTCTCTAAAAAATCTATTTATACTTTTTTGGAATTTCAGAAACAGGGTTAAAAAACTATTTTGCTAGGCGCCACTTTCTAGGGGGTTTTCTGCAAAACTTTTTGAAATGGATATGGATATGCATGTGGGTTGGATTTTAGACTTTCTAAAGGTTGATCCAAGGTTCAAACAGCCTAATTGGGTCGGATATGGATCCGATCCACCTCGAAATCCGTGCCCAAACACTGAAATAGCCATAACTCTCTCATTTTAACTCCGATTTTTCTGAAATTTGAACCATAACCCCTTACTATCAAAATACATCTAAACATGGGTTTAAAACCTTAAACTTGTTACAAAATGCATGAAAAACTTGTTAACATGATGTGCATTTCATGTATCATCAGAGTTCACCTAAAGATCACGGATCAGTAGGAGTTCAACCTAAAGATCGACTTTGAATGGTCCGAAAGTGGTTCAACCTAAGGACTGCGGATCCATAGGAGTTCAACCTAAAGATCGTGGATCAATAGGAGTTCAACCTAAAGATTGACTTTGAATGGTCTAAAAGGGGTTCAACCTAAGGACTGCGGATCCATAGGAGTTCAACCTAAAGATCGCAGATCAGTAGGAGTTCAACCTAAAGATCGACTTTGAATGGTCCGAAAGGGGTTCAACCTAAGGACTGCGGATTCGTAGGGGTTCAACCTAAAGATCGCGGATCAGTAGGAGTTAAACCTAAAGATTGACTTTGAATGGTCTGAAAGGGGTTCAACCTAAGGACTGTGGATCCGTAGAAGTTCAACCTAAAGATCGCGGATCAATAGGAATTAGACTTACAGAGCCACTGGGTTGAGAAGGAATTTTGATTCGCGAAGGGATTCAACCTGTGAGCCATATTGGTTTGACAGAGGTTCAACCTACGAGTTATTGATTCCATAGGGGTTCAACCTAAGGATCATAATTAAAAGGAAGAGTTCAACTTGTGGATTGAAATAGACCATCATAGTTTAGCTATATGCGGCCTGATTTTCAGGATTAACCTCTTATCCTGAACAGGGATGAATAAAATTGAGAAGAACTAATGAAAAGAGATAGAAATTGATGAAAGATTGATAAAATAGAGAAAATTTGAGGAAATTGATGAAAATTTGTCTTGTAAAAGAATTCTCATAGGTAGCATTGTTGCTCCTATAAGTGATCTCAGGATTATCTCTTATCCTGAATGAGAATGAAAACTTGAGTCAGAACTCGGATTTTCAAAAGAAAAATAGTCCAATTCGAGCATTGGATCTAAAAAGGGGTGTTCGAGTTAGAACCCGAAACTTCAAAAGAAAAAGATAAAAAGGGAAAACCCGAGTTTGGAACTCAAATTTTTGAAGAAACAATTGGTCCAACACGAGCACTGGATCCAAAAGGAAGTCCAAGTCAGAACTCAAAACTTCAAACGAAAGATAAAAGGAGAAAACCTGAGTCAGAACTCGGATCTTCAAAATAAAAGATAAAAGAAAAAAACCCGAGTTTGAAAACTCAAATTTTTGAAGCAACGATTGGTTCCAACACGAGCATTGGATCCAAAAGGAAGTCCGAGTCAGAACTCAGAACTTCAAACGAAAGATAAAAGGGGAAAACTCGAGTCGAAACTTGGATTTTCAAAATAAAAGATAAAAAGAAAAATCGAATAGAATTGATGAGAATTGAGGAAATTATGGAAAATGATTCAGGTTTATCCCTTAACCTGAAAGGGAAAAGAATAAAATTGACAAACTTGACAAAATTGATAAAAGGTTGATGAAGAATCAAAAGAATTGATAAAAATTAATAAAGAATTAATAAAATTGATAAAAATTAATGAAGAATAAAATTTTGATAAAGAATTGACAAAAATCTGATGAAAATTGGTAAAACTTACAGAAAAATTGATGACACTTGAAAGAGGATAAAAAGACTTCAAGATTATCCCTTATCCTGAAGGAAGAAGGACCTCGTGGGACGAGGTTCAGGTTTATCCCTTAACCTGAAAGGGAAGATTCAGGTTTATCCCTTTCACCTGAGTGAGAAGATTCAGGTTTATCCCTTAATCTGAGTGGAAAGATGAATAAAGATTGACAAAATTTGATAAAATTGATGAAAAATTGATAAAAAATGATAAGAATTGATAAAGAAGGATAAAAATTGCTAAAACTGAAAAAGATTAATGAAGATTGATAAATTTGAGAAAGAGAAAGAGTTTATTTGATCCTGCCTGCAAACAGGTTTTCTGGAAAATGAATTTTCATGAAATAATAAAAAAAATGCCCCAGTATAACTGGGAAGGAAGAATAGTATTTGAAGAAGGCCGTTTGAGAAAGATAGGAGAACTTGAAAAATGAGATATATAGAAAAAGAATTTTGGGAAGAACTTGACAAAAGAAGAAATTAACTTTTGACAAAGATATCCCATTACTAGGGATTGAGTCATCACAAAGAATTTGCAACAGTCGCATTGTTCCTCTGTGAGGAAGAATAAACAATCTAGAATATAAGCAGAATGCCAATTTGAAAAAGGACATCTCTTGACAAAAGAGATTTTTATTGTGAAAAGGCAAAGAATAGAATAAGAAGATATATCAAAAAATAGAAAGAAAATTTGAAAAATATATTGAAAATTTTAAAATTTTAAAAATATATTAAAAATTTTAAAATTTTAAAAGTTGCAGGCAAGATCAAAGAAATTTAATAAATCAGAAGAGGAAAAGAAGAATACGCCTAGACTTTTGAAAAATAGAAGAAGACTTCAAAATAGACATCTAGGGTTTTACAAAATGACTCTGAAGAAAGTATGAAAAGAAAAATATATACCTAAAAAGTCTTAAAAGAATGTCTAGAGTTTAAGAAAAATTTATGGAAGAATAAAGAATGAGAAATACATAATCCTGGATTTTGAGAAAATAAAGAATTTTTTGAAAAATATCTAGGGTTTTGAAAGAGGTGAAGTAAATAAGAATTTACAAGATAATATCTACAAAAGAAGCCAAACTATACAAGCAATGATGCATAAAACATCACTCCCTAGAAGCTGACTCTAAATGCAATATTTGAAATGGTTGATAGGACCTTAATCCTAACTCTAGGGTTCAGATCACCTGATTTTAATCAAGATACACCGATATACTCAAGCCGAAGCTCGAAGTACGTGGCATAGAAATATTTCTTCGGTTCTAAGGTAATGGCTTCCCAACATCCTTGAGCACCTATCGATATACTTCGGACTATGGCCCTTAAGTACGTGGTAGGGGGGTGTTAACCCAAATAAGTGCTTCAGTTGTGAGGCTCTCTCCCAAACTATGGTTTAGTGAGACAGCCTAGCAACGTGAAGATCGGGACAATATAGGTAGGGATTTTTTTGAAAACATGGTCAACATGCAATAAAACCAGATGTTTCTAATGCAAGTCCTAAAGAGATAGAATTTAAATGAAGAGAAGCATACACTTGCATACATTGTTTGCATTCTATCCCTAGAATTCAGAAGAGTTGTATTTCAAACCTAAGTCTAAGTGAGCATGAATAGATCTCCTCAATATGGTCCTACCAAACCATACTTAGATCCTATATGCATTATGTACACTAGGATAGAGTCTAGGCTCCTAAGGTTTGCATGGAAATGAAGCTGACATTTGTAGAATAAATACTTAGACAATATCAAAGCAAAGCAAAGGCACAAATTCGACCGGACGAAGACGAGTCCCATCACGGTCGCCAACTTCTATGATCATTGCAAAATTTTTCCTCTTTGTTCCCTCTTTTTCCTTTTCTTTTGCCTTTCTAACCACTATTCCCCTCTTGAAGGAGAATAAAAAGATAGAAAAGAAGAGAGAAGAGAAAAAGAAAGAAGAGAGAGGAACACTTTTGCAAAGGTCTCACTTGACCTAAATTTTGAAAATATTTTGAAAATTACTTGCCTCCATTTTTTAAAGTTTATGGGAAAATGGAGAGATGGGATTCACTCATCGGTACGAGGTTCGACCGTTCTTGGAGCCTTTACCAGGGTAATTGAACCAAAGATCGAATTTATGCCTTTTGCTTTGCCTAAATATTGTCTAAAAAATTTATTCTAAGTTTAAAATGCACAAAGAATCATGTTTATGCAATGCAAATGCAATGCAAATGCAATGAAAATGCAGAGATGTATGCTTTTGAGAAGAATAATTCAGAAATTTTTGAGATTTTCCAAGTAATTTTTGAAATAAATTTTGAAGATACTTGAAGAAAAGGGTTGAAAATTGGTTTGAAAAAGTTAGACTTTTGAATCTAACTCAGAATTTGAAATAGAACTGGAAGAGGAGACTTGAAATTCCAAGTCTTGGGATAATCAGAGTTTGGAAAATGAATTTTGAATTAAAGAAATAAAAAGAAAAGGGGATTTTGGAACTTGAGATAGAATTTTGAGAAAAATAGAGTTTCAAAGTCAAAATGGACTTTGAATTTGAGTGGATCGATTCTGAAAAAAGAATTCTTAATTTCAGAACCTGAAAGAGGAATTGATATTGGATTTACACTTAAGAAATAGATTTGAAAATGATTTTGGAACTAGGAACTGAAATGAGAATCTTGAAATCCAAATGAGATTTGAAAATGGAATTGGATTTGAAAATCTGAATCCAATGATGGAATTGAATTTGAAATCTGGAATCCAATATGGAATTGGTTTTGAAATCTGGGATCCTAGATGGAATTGGATTTTAAAGCTAGAATCCAATATGGAATTGGATTTTCGATCTGGAATCCAATATGGAATTGGATTTGAAGTCTGGAGTCCTAGATGGATTGAGATTTGAAATCTGGAATCCTAGATGGAATCAGATTTGGATATCTGGGATTTAATATGGAATTAGAAGGTGGATCTGGGAACCTAGATGGGATTTGGATTTGGATTCAAGAAATCCATATAGAACTTGAAGATGAATTTGAATTTAGGAAAAATCAAATTTTGAGATTCAGAACCAATCTCAAAACCTTAATTTTGGATAAATGATTTGAATTGAGAATCAAGACTCAATCTTTAGATAGGACTTTGGAGATTTTGAAAAATAAAGAATAAACTCAATTTTAAACTTGAATTTTGAAATCAGGAGATGAATCTGGAAATTCCAAAGTTTAACTTGAACTTTGAAATACGATCTGGGATATTGAATTGAATTTAAAATCGAATCCTGAAAATGAAAATGAATTTGAATTTTCAAAGTTGAATTGAACTTTGAAATTGGATTTGAGTTGGAAATTGAACTTTTGAATCTAGAAATGAATTTGAAATTTCAAAGTCGAATTGGACTTTGAAATAGGATAGAATTGAGGATAAAAGATGAATTTGAATAAGAATTGAAGTTTGATGAAGAAGATATTTGAAGAATTATCTCAAAATCACTTGGATTCTGAAAAAAATTTGAAATAATATGATGTAATCTCATCATAAATGATGAATGAATTAAAGAATTTTGAAAATTTGGATATTGAAAATCATATTTCATTCTTTAAGTGAATTGAAATAAGATTGAAAAGATAATACATCTCTGACTATGGTCATAAAATGTATTATAAAATAATCTATATTTAAATTCAAATGAAGAATAAAACACATTTTGGTGCTTTTATAGAGTTTGAAATGAAATTAACTTTCAATATATTTTGACTATGTCCATTGATATATATTTTAAGTTAATTTCAAGTTAAACTCTGATAAAGGAGGAAAAATTCAGAAAATATGATAATTTTTGAAAAAGATCCAGTGTAGATCCAATGTTATTCATAAAAGATAAAAATCCTAAGCATTGTCCACATTTTGACTATGGCCATCAATGTGGGTCATTTTCTTAGGATTAATTACCTCTTATTAGAATGGTGCACGTGCCATTCGTGTTTCCATTCGTGAATTTTTGAAATAAAAGAGAAAAATAATATGAAACAAGCAATTTATGATATCCACATGCTCATACATTCTAATCCAATATGGAAATATAAAATTCTCATTAATATCTAACTATTACATCATCGAAATTGAAATTAAAATTATGAAAATCCCTAATTTAGGGTAGAGTGTAGCATTTTCCATGTATTTCCTGCAAAAATAGAGTTAGTACAAATACAAAGAGAGATGGCAATACCACATGTGGTCAAGAAGGCAAATGATGAAATGAATTTAAAATGCATGTGAGATGCACATGTTCATGAGGTGATGCGTGGTAGAATGCATATATGATACATTGCATTAATGAGGGAGTGCCTATTATAATACCTGCATGGTATACGAGAGAGGCTTGTTAGAACATGATGTACATCTTATATGTGAGGGAGGAAAGAAGATGCATGGTATGCAAGTGGCCATGAAGAAGATGTGGTAGAGAGATGAGACATATGCAACAGATGAACACTGTGTATCAGTGCAAGTGGTGGAGATGATGGAGATGTGTTAACAGTAAAGTGAAGATAACATGTGTTGTGTGATGGCTGTGAAGTGGGTATAGGGAGTGGAGCCAATATACAGGATAAATTGAAGTGTTGTGTTGTGAGTGTCATATAGACTGGTAGCAAATGTGAACGAAGTGGGATATATAGTGACAACATAGGGTGTACATATAGTGGATGATATGCAGTGAAGGCATATTAGTGAAGGCATATTGGTGTGTATGAAGTGGAATTGCCCATGTAAAGGATGATGGTGATGACAAGTGGGTAAGTGTTGATAGTGTTGGAGGTGTGATGAAGTGGGTGAGGGCTACAGCAAGGGCTGGGATTGGTTGAAGAGTGTGGAAGATGTGCTGATAAAACCCAGAAAAATCACAAGGGTGCTGTGAGGGTGAAGTGGAGGAGTTACAGAGAATAGGTATGTGATAGGTGCCGTAACAACGCTTTTGCAGGGAAAATTTGAATCACCGTGGGGTTTAAGTGAAGGTGAGGTGCAATGAGTAGATGGGTGTACATATGAGGTATGGTGCTGCAAGGGGTAATACACATGGAAATGGTTAACAATACATGACTGTGCTGAAAGTGTGTATGGCAGCAAAGGCTAGTGGGGATGTGGTGGAGTGATGCTGGAACTTGGAAGTGGTGGGTAAATGGGTGTGTAGCTAGAAGCTAGAGGCAATGGGAAGGTACTGTGAGAAGAGGTGTTTTGCTGTTGTGATATAGACAGCAAAAGCATTGTTGTGAAGAATGTAATAGGTATGGCTAACTTGCCGGTGCAAAGGTTGTGATATTCTACATAGCGTAGGAAATGAAGTGGGTGCTAGAATGTATATGATGCTGCTATTTGCAGGTGGTGGAAATGTATGCTGCTGAAGGAAGTGGTGTTGATGTTGTGAAGGCAATGATGCAGTTGCAAGAGACGTGAAAAACATCATTATCATTGAGCCTTGAATGATGGTTGTAGAGATAAGCCAAGGCCATGGCCACGGTTTTAGCATTGACATGGTCATCATCAGTATGCACTGTTTCCACAAGTGCATTTGCCTCTTTCCAGGGACCTTGAAGCATGTTCCTGAAGTAGGAACTACGAGAGAGGATGAGGCGGAAATGGTGAAGTGACAAACAAATGATGAATACCAAAATGCAATCTAACTAAAATTATAACCACAAAATTCAGATAAAATGCATTAAATGAAAAGAAAATGTAATGTGCATGTGATGGACATGTTATGGAATGTAAAACTATTCTCAAATGTAGAAAACACACACAAATGAAGACTACTGAAACTGGATAGAAATGCACAACCTATGAAATGAGACTTTGCAATCCCCTATGCTGGAATGGAAAATTCAACTGACGCACCAAATGAACAGAGAAGTAATGCTGCAGATTCGGCTTCTTTTATTATATTTTAAGTGCTCCAACAAAATTCGTTGTTGATACTTTGCCATCAAAGGTAAAAATTATTCCCTTGCTTTAAAAGTGACAAAATATAGGAAACTTACATTATCTTACAGAGAGTCAACAAGGCTTTGATGTCTACAAATTGGATTTTGGATGCTGACAAAAGCAACATTATGTCCCATATTGACTTTATTTCTCAAACAGGCCCATTTTAGAGGACAAAGGGGCAAAGTAGCCCATTGTCTATCAATACTTTGCAAAACTGGTTTAAAAATTATGGACTAGTTTAAAATTTATGTAACACGGCTCAAGGATTCATAACAAGTTTTGAGGAGCTTATCAAATGCTCAAAGAGTTCTACAAGGAATGCATCAAAACTCAGTGATTTGGACCTAGTCCATAGCTGACTTGATCAGTGTCTGAAAACATATCTGAAAACTTCAAGCCTAAGAAAATTTAATTAAATACACTTAAAACAAATACCAGTCATACCCTTCTCAATCGGGAGGCCATGCCCAGAAACGTAAAATGCTTGGTATAATGATGATTCTAATCTACGAACAAAAACCCTTTGGACAGAAGATATGGTGCTTTGAACATATTTCATTGAAGCATATGGAGTCTCTCATTATGCCATTACAAATACAGGAATGACGACACGAAATCTGGAACTACAGGTTAGAAAATAAAATATATACAACAGGAATGAATGGCATTAGTAGATATAACAAATCTGTGAAGGGTCATTATGTAATGTATATTAAACACACTGGAAGTAGTGGGTGCGGATACCCATAGTGGGACATTGAAATGGTGACCAAAGTGCGTTGCATTAAGGAAGCTCAAAACGTGAAATTGGCTAGCATGGCAAATCTAATATCATAACAGGTAGAATATAAGATCAATTGAAGATTATTGCAGAGTATACCCGATCTGATACTGGATCAGATCAGATGTTGCTGCGAAGGCCATTCCTAGATGCAGAGTGAGGCAATTGAAATGAGCAGATGCTAATATTAGACAATGAAGAATGAAATGAATCGTTGAAGAGAAAATGATAACTAATCACTTGATCTAGTTTGAAAAGGAATAAACGAATGCTCAAACAGGGAAAATCTAGGGATCAATTGTGAAGAACAGGGAAGAAATATGTTGGAACACATACGTTCCCTTGTTGTAGCAATAGGTGGATCGGCACTGCTATATGCAGGTCGATCCTACCGATTATGTGTTTATAATAAATGATAAAATCTAAAACAAGGAGAAAAAAAATGAAATCCTGTGATCATGCAAAAATTTTCCTCTTGTTCCTCTTTTCCTTTCTCTTCGCCTTTCTAGCCTCTATTCCCTTTTTGAAGGAGAATAAAAGATAGAAAAGAAGAGAGAATGAGAAAAGGAAGAAGAGAGAGGAACTCTTTTGCAAGGTCTCACTTGACCTTTATTTTGAAGATATTTAGAAGAATTACTCGCCTCCATTTTGAAATATTTACGGAAAAATTGGGAGACGGGATTCGCTCGTCGGTATGAGGTTCGACCGTTCCTGGCGCCTTTACCAGTGGTAATCGAACCAAGGATCGAATTTATGCCTTTTTGCTTTGCCTAAATATTATCTAAGAACTTATCCTAAGTCTAAAATGCACAGAGAATCATGCTTGTGCAATGTAAATGAAGAAATGTATGCTTTTGAGAAAATACTTTTGGAAATCTGAGATTTTTCAAGTGATTCTGAAGTGAATGTGATAATGGAAATGAAGAAATGATTTTTGAATAGTTGAATCTAACTTAGAACTTGAGATAGATCTGAAAAGGATGTTTGAAGTTCTAAGTCTTCGAAATAATCAGAGTTGGGAAAATAAATCTTGAATTGAAAAGAATGATTTGAAGCTGAGAGAAAAAGAAATGAAGTTTTCAGAGTCAGAAATGGACTTTGAATTTGAATTCTGGATCTGGATTTCAAAGTGGAGATGGAATTTGAAATGGAATTGGATTCCATATTTAAAGTTTGAAATCAGGATGGAATTTTGGATTTATGAAAATCCAAAATGGAATTAGAAAATAGAATTGGACTTAAGAAGTCCAGATGTGATCTGAAAATGAAATTTTGGTTTTTAAATCTAAAATTGGGAATGGAATTGGATTTGAAATTCGAAATTCGAAATTCCAGATGGAATTTGAAGTCTGAATCCTACATGGAATTGGATCCGAAGTCTAGGATCCAAAATGAAGTTGAACTTTGAATCCTAAATGGAATTGGATCCGAAGTCTGGAATCCAAAAATGAAGTTGGATCCGAAGTCTGAGATCCAAGATGGGGGTTGGGTTCGAAATCTGGAATCCTAGAATGAGATTGGATCTAAAATCTGAGATCCAAGATGGAGTTAGATTTGAAGTCTGGGATGAAATTGGATTCTAAATCTAGATTTGGATTTTGAAAGTCCAAATGGGACTTTTGAAGATGGATCTCGGTTTTGAAAAACCCAGATTGAATTTAAAACTTAGGAGAAAATCGAATTTTGAGATTCAGAATCAATCTCAAAACTTTGATTTTGAATTTGAGAATCAAGACTCAATGAAAAATAAAGGATGAACTTGATTTAAAGCTTGAGTTTTGAAATCAGAGGATGAATAAAAAATTTCAAAGTTTAAATTGAACTTTGAAATTGAATTTTGAGATGTTGATTTGAATTTTGAAATTGGATTTGAAATTGAATTTGGAATTTCAAAGTTTGAATTTGAACTTTGAAATTTGATTTAAAATTTTGAAATGGAATTTTGAATATATAAAAAATGAATTTAGAATTTCAAAGTCAAATTGGACTTTGAAATTGAATTTTGAATCTTGAAATGAGATAGAATTGAATTTGAATTTATAAATAAGAATTGATTTGAGAAATAAAGAAGGTATTTGAAGCATTATCTCAAAAATCACTTGGATTTTGAAATAAGAGGAATTTTTGAAAATATGATGCAATTCTATCCTAAATGATGAATGAATTTAAAGATTTTGAAATTGGATTTGAAAAGCATATTTCATTCTTTAAGTGAATTAAAATAAGATTGAAGATATAATACATCCCTGACTATGGTCATTGAATGTATTATATAATAATCTTATTTGAATTCAGGTGAAGAATAAAATATATTTTGGTGCCTTTATAGAGTTTAAAAATGAAATTAACTCTCAATATATCCTAACTATGGTCATTGATATATATCTTGAGTTAATTTTAAGTTTAAACTCTAATAAAAGAAGAAGATATTTTGAAAATATGATGATTTTTGAAAAAGGGGTCTAGTGTAGATCCAATGTTATTTCATAAAAGATGAAAACCCTAAGTTTTGTTCATACCTTGACTATGGCCATTGATGCAAATCATCAACTTAGGATTTAATCATCTTTTATAAAATGGTGCACGTGCCATTCGTGTTCCGTTTGTGGATTTTCGAAAAATAAAGGCAAAATGACATTAAACAAGCGATTTTATGATATTTACATGCTCATTTATTCTATCTAGAGCTGGAAATATCAAGTTTTCATTAATATCTGGCTATTACAATTTTGAAAATAAAAATAATCAAGTCCTAATCTAAAAGAGAGAACTGACATCTCATGCATCCATGCAAAAATTGAATCAGCACAAGCTAAGAATATGAAAGTGTAGTGAAAGATGGGAAATGCTATGTCAGAGATTAGCATGCATATGGTCATGCCTAGGCAAATAATAAAATGCAGACATATCTATCTAAATACAGTGCTTATACTAAATAAAATGAGACTATGACAAATATAACATCTAGATAAGAAACTAGAAATATTAATGAAGATGAAATGAGAAGTAAAAATGAAGGTAACATATACAGAAAAATTGCTAGATGAGGTTTAGACAATAACTATTTAACCCATATCAACACAATATCAATTGTAAGATGAAGTGCACATGGCTTGCATGAAATGTACAAAAGTGACATAACAGTGCAGAAAAATGATAAATTTAGCGGGGCTGAAGATAGCATACAGTGATGTGTAGCAGAGTAGTAGCAGGTATATGGTGAAAGCAGTGTTATATGTGACAACCAATGGAGAAGGTGAAGGCTAACAAGAGAGAATGAGGTGATGTAACCGTGGTGTCGGCTACTGTGAATGAATATGTTATGCTCAGACTACTGCAAATAGCACTTTAGCAAAAAAAAAAAAAAACCATCAATGACAAGGGAAGGTAAGGTGTAGTGAGAGGTGTACCAAGTGAAAGGGTGTGCTGGGGTTAGCAACAGGTGGATGATTAAGTGTGAGTATTGAGCATGGGTGGTATTGATGGTGGGTATAATTTTAATGGGGAGTGCTGAGTGCATTTCATAAAAGACAGGAAAAATTCTATGGAGTGTGCATTAATATGACTGTATAATGTAACATGGTTGATGTTAACAGGGCTGGTGATGGGTAGATGAGTATAACAGTGAATAGGGTGTTGTGGTAGCAGGCGCAAAAGTATACAATGTGTGGTTGGGAGAAGCCATGCACTATGGATATGAAGGAGGTGAATATGAGAGCCTTTGCTGTGCATGGGTATGCTGCAAATGAATATATAGGTGCAGGATGAATAAAGCCAATTACAATCTCCTAAAAATCGACGAAACTCATTGAAACTGCAAGATGTTATTTGTTATCAATCTATCCCGATTGGGAGCACCAAAAGAAATAACATCACTGAGGTAGTGAGGATTGTCTTTTATTTCATCAACTGTGTAGTGAGCCGATCCAGGACTCTTTGAGACTTCAGAGGCATATTCCTCCATTTTGACGCACTGCTTTTTAAACCAAATGACCAAATTAGGAAAGTAATCTCCTAGAACTGGGCCTGTGATGTATTCACTTCCAACATGATATGCCATATGGACCATCTTCTCCTCATGAAAAGCAAATTTTTATCCTCTCTGTAAGCAGTGGAACAGAAGCTACTTCATCATTACCTGTTTTCATAAACAACAAGATAATATTCTTTTTCAGCTTTTCATTTTATGGCCCTATAACACAGAAGAAGCCCTTCCTTATGGATGCTACAGTGGTAAATGACAGTGAATGGGTGGCATGGTGCCAAGTAAGTGGGAGTGGTGTAGTGTAAATAAAGATTATCAAAAATGTATTGAGCTAATGGTATGCAGGGAATGGTGAATATATAGTAATCGACCTGTAGGCAACATCTTCTACCCACTGCTCTATAGATAACCTGCTGCAATTTCTTGAGTTAGTGACCAGAGATAATCTAGCAGAAAGTTGTGAATAATTCATGATCATTACTGATAAAACCCAGCATTTACGTTACTTCCCACCTTAGGATAACAAAGGAAAGATATTCAACAAACTGAAATATAACAACAAGAGATAATCATGTAATCATTCCTATTCAAATTTCAGATTCCTTCAAAATGAAACTAGTTATATGCCCAGCATCCAAAAGAGGCACGCCATTTACTGACCTATAAAGATTCATGCCCAAGAACTGATAAATACTAATAGAAAACAAATTTTTTTTTTATTCAATATGGAAATATACATAGTTCTTTGTTATCACTGAATTGGTACAGATGCTATAAGGGATGTCAACAAGCCAGCCTTAGAAATGAAAGAGCAAGGAATGTATGGCCACTTCAATCATGCATATAGAATTAATGTATATTTATCATAAAAATTAGGCACGATGATAGCACATTCAGTTTACGTACCTCATGCCAATACTGCATACGTAGGGAGATGTGGGATCAATGGAGGATCGCTGCAGTGGTAAGGTAGACTGGGCGTGCCGAGGAACAGGGGGATTAACGGAGCAAAGGCTGCATGCTTGGTAACTGAAGATACTGGACCCCAGCAAATCTGAAGTTGTATATTGCCCCAACTGTACTTTATCACCAGAATCGGTTTCCTCAATCAATCATATTCCATGCGAGGACCATTCAGATCCAAGGCTCAAATCTTCCTCTTGTTCCCACCTCTCTTTCTTTTTTTTTTATTCTGTTCTTTTACCTTCTCAATGGACAATTATCTAGCACCAGACTGAAGATTAGTCACTTGCAGGAGATCAATCATGAACCGTTTTGAGGCAACTGATCAAGAATCTAAGAGATGACTAACATACTTCATATATGACTAATATGAATCATGATGCATAGGCACCTGGTGCTGGATGGAAATGAAGTAAAAAAAATGATCAATGAAATAACAATATGATGAAACAAGAATGAAATGTTAAAAGAAATACAGGAATGTGATCCAGAGAAATGGAAAACAAACCAATACATACGACCTATGATGTAGTGCAGATCGTTAGTGCTGGATAGGCCATTGAAGTTGTAATACACCGGGAGATGATGAGATCATCGTTGTTTATGGACTACTGAAATTCGATAGAAAAAAAGGGAAATAGAGGGAAAAGAGCATAAAATAAAACTATTGGAATCAAAGATCATAATATCAACAGAAAATCAAAATGTAAATAAAATTGAGAACTAGCAGGAATAAAAACATGGGGGGCTGAAACATGTAAAGCAAATACATCGATCCAGTTTTCCATAAGGAAAACGAAATGAGGATTTTATTGCTGCATCATACGATTCATTGGCAGATGGGTATTCAATACCCATCCGCCTCATCTGAATACCAACATATAACCAGAGGGGATTTATAGGACAAACAATTACGAGAAAGAGGGAAATGTAAATGAACAGATACAACAATTATAGATTCGATGCTATTTATAATGAGAAAATCAAAATATAGATGATAATTAAAATAAATAACAAAAAGGAGCAGAGGATTGGATAATGAAAATGAAAATGAAAATTGAAAAACAGATAATTAACCAAAAACCAGAGAAATTTTAATAAACGTAAGAGGGAAATGTCTGAACGAATGTTCCATTGTTGTTGCACATGGGTGGGTTCATGTTGCACCGGCAACTCAACGTCACCCATGGTGCGTTAATGGGGTTAAAAAGCAAGAAATCAATGGGGGAAAAAATTACAGAGGAGAAGAAAACGTACTTACCTGTAATGGCAGAGGTAATCGATCTGTTACTTGAGGAGAACCAGAGGAGATAGGAAGGTGAAGAAGAAGGATCAGAGGGAGGGGAAAAGGAAGAAAGCATGAAAATGGAGGGTGGAGAGGCAGAGGATGGATGGCGTCGATCGATGATGGATGTCTTCCTCAACTCCCTTGCGGTCTCTTTTATAACGAGAGATCGTTGGGGAGTCTTACTTATCGGGTCTTCATTTTAAGTGATTTTGCAAAATAATGGTTTTAAAGAGATTTTCTTAAAAGAACGGTTTTCACAAAACTCAATCTTCAAAAAGGGGCTTTTAAAAGGCCATTTTTGTATTTTTTTCATTTTCTGATTTTTTTGTATTTTGGATGTAAAAACTTTAAAACTAAGGGGAAAACTATATTTTTTTTTGGATTTTTTTGAGAATATTTACAAAAAAGGGGGTTTTCTGAGAATTCGGGGCTATTCTCTGAAAAAATCTTCAGAAAACGGGTTTAAATCTGGATTTTAAGGAAATATTTGAATTTTTGAACCTTGAACTGAGAAATACAGCTCATCGAATCCAAACGGTTACTGGATCGACTATTCGAGCCTTTCACAAGTTATTTTTAGTATTTTTGTAATTTTGATTTAAAAATTGGATAACGAGGCTCAGATTTGGATTTTAACACAAGGTCCGGATCCAAAATCGAGTCAGATATAGAAAATGAATTTGATTTCAGTAAAATCTGAGGAATCAAATAACAGGAAAAACAGAAAATGGGCTGAAGGTAGAAGAAAAGACTTTCGGTGGACACAAATCTATCTAAAAGAATAAGTAAAGAGCAAGACCAACCTCAAGGGCGATCCACCGACTGTGGGGGTGGAAAAAGCGGAATCAACCATTGGAACCATGCCTCATCATCTTCGTTGATGCTGGAATATCATAATGAAGCTCTCCTTTGCAGCTGCACCACATTTGAAGTCCACCGAGGATGGAGAAGGAACCGATTCGCGATCGGGTGGAGTAGAATATTGGATGGAGGTAGGGCCAAGTGTTCTTGTTGGAGTAGACGGCACTCCACGCAAGAAAATTGTCTTCAACCTCTGCTACACCTGAAAAACACAGCAAACATGATCAATAACCAATAAGGAGGAAAAGAAATGAAAAGATATGAAACAAAAGACACAAAGAAATGCTTGAATCTCAAGCAAAATCCAAGTCTTCAATGGAGGTGGCATAGAATGAGTGGGGAAGAAGGTGGCTGGAGCAAGAATCAGATGAGGGGGCATCAATTCCAAGGCAAAAACATGTTAGGGTTTTAGAAAACATCTATTTATACTTTTGGCACTTTTCAGAAAGAGGTTTAAAAGAAACTTTATTGCTCTACGCCCCTTTTGGAGGGGGTTTTCTGAAAACCTTTTCTAAATTGATATTGGATCACGTGTGGGGTGGATTTTGATGTTTTAACATGGATCCAAGGCCCACAAAGGTCTCTTTGGGTCAGATATGGATCCGATCCAACTTGAAATTCGTGCCCGAACACTAAAATAGTCATAACTCTCTCAATTTAACTCTGATTCTTCTGAAATTCGAACCATGACCCCTTAATGTTAAAATGCATCCAATCATGAGTTCTAAACCTTAAAATCATCTAAAAATGCATGAATATCTTCATAACATGATATGTATTTCATGCATCATCAATCATGTCACCCATTTCATTTTATTTGTTATTCATCACAACCATGGTTCATTGCATCCATTCATACTTCATTCCTGACCTATAGTTTTAGATTTCAACTCATCAAAATCTCCATTTTCTGTATTGGTAGCGGTACAATGTGAGCTATAAGTCTTTAGATTTTATAAATTTCAGTAAAATCAGTTCAGATCATCACAATTATCGCCCAAAGTGCTTAGATCTGTGGGTTTATATCATCATCGTATCAAGTATTTTATACACCAGCACTTCCTGCGTTTCAGCCTTCTCCTGCTGTGAAGTATAGTGGAGAAGGGCTCATGTTATGCACAGTTAAAGATATTATGCTTTGCTCATGTTTTTTTTTTCTTGGCAATTTCTTTGATGTCATGGTTCGAATATGTATTTACTTCATATTTCCTCTGTTACGTTTCTGTGTAGTAATATCCCTTCTGTTGATTTACATTTTTTTTTTAGTTCAACATTTATCTCATTATTCACTCACCCTTCCTGTGTTCATTTGTTACTGTATTTAAATCTTTCACCTCACCTGATCCATTTAAGGTCTCATGTAATTGGGTACCCTGCATTGATGATGCCTACACAAATGAATTGGGATGTTCTACTGGATGTAACACAGGTACATCATTTTGTGGCATGTTTGTGGGTTCTGATAAAATAGGAAAACAATGTCTCCAGTTTACCAGAAGATCATATTCAAAGTGAGTTTTCTAAGGCAGAGAGATCTTTTTTTTTTCAAGCAGTCACATTGAAGGACCTGAAAGCATCACTTTGCATAGTTGCATGACTTCATTTGTAAACCAATTTGTCTTCAAAACTTCTGATGCTGAGAATATCTTAACTTTATGTTTACACAACTATCACTCATCTACATGTGATGAACTAGTGAGATCTTGTGGACAAAATGTGTCATCTGGTTTTCCATCAATTCCTTATGATTTAGGTGGCACTGGTATCATATATAATAATTGTTTGAGTGCTAGCCGCGAAAACATTCTCAATAAACTTCTAGATGGTGTGTCTTGGTATATGATGGTCGTATGTGTTTTAGTGGCATGGGAAATGTTCCTTACAACAGTAATCAGTACAAGGATTGTATAACTGCTGAGCAAAATGAAAAAGTTATATGTTCCAGAGCTTGTCCAGGTGGGTAAGCCACATTCCAGTTCTGACTTTAATGCCACCTCTGCTTCACAGGTGAAAATTGAAGAAAAAGGCTCTCTCTTTTATGAACCTCCTCGCTTGGAAATTCCATTTGCGAATTGTGATCTCATCCCTTCTGACAGTGACCTACAGGAGCTCTGGCATTCTACTCAGAAATGTTGCTAAAATCTTTATATGTCCACCTTCAACACCTATACATTCAGCACCTTGATATCACATACCCGCAACACCTTCATTTTCCCCTGCACTTAGCTGCTACCTGCCACAACACTTTCACTAAGTTCACCTCACCTACACTTCACACTGGTTAGTATATAATATATCAGGATCATTAGTTAAATACAACATCTCCGGGTATAATATTAGCACATCATCTTGCATTACATGATCTTTGTGTATTACTTATAACATTATCCATCCCATTTAGACATCATACCCACCTTCATGGCATCCCCTGTACCCAGCACCATGCATACATTTACTGTCTACAACACTCATTCCATATATCTCAGCATATTCTCCCCACCATCTCAGCACCTTCTTCATTTTCCCAAATATTTGCTGTTTTTCTAGCCACATCTCCACCTTTGCACTTGTCACATACATGCACTATATCACAACACTCTCATTCCCTGTGACACCATTCCACCTGCCCTATGTTCACATCACTTCTATTCTCTATACACAACATAATCACTGATGCACATTTCCATTCTTATAAGTACTCTTTGCTGTGATTTTTTGTGTATGCACTTCATTAGCCATACCTCCCACTACACTACCCCAGCTACTTCCCATGCATACCAGCATACACCCAACCATTCCATCTTCACTTACCCGCATCACATCTTCATCATCACTTGCCGTGATGTCCACAACAACATTAGCACAACCCTGCTACAAACCTTGATTCACCATACAAAACCATCTTGTTGGTCGATGCAGCTGAATCTGTCATTCAATGTGTTTGAGTTTATCGGCTAAACTGTTACTGAGATTGATTGGCTGGTATTTTGTGAGATATCTTAAAGTTACTGAAATCGGTTTACTATGAAATCAGAGTGAGGTCTGATCAAATAGAAATCGCCGTAAGTTATCATGCTTAGTTTAGCCTTTTACAAGATTTTAGTATTTTCTTTGGCTTCCTGTCTCACATTAGCTTTCATGCCTCAAGTTTATTTGTATATTTGTTGTATTCACATGTTCCATTTCCTATAACCTTCCTACATTGAGCATTCCTATATGTTATATATCTATAAAGGGTATTTTTCCTTTCAGCATGAGATATGTGTCTCACTTCTACATTTTTGCATATAAATATGTGATCTTCATTACAGTATGATAATGCTTTATTTCCATGCCTCATATATCTATAAATGTTTTCTCATTAATATGCCGCATTGTATTTTCATTAGTGTAAAATACATCCCTGAGCATTTCATTAGTTGCATTTTAGGTTCAATGTGATATTTTGTAAACTGCTTTCTATATACATTTCTTATCTTGTGCTAACTTGATTTTTTGCAGGAAATATATGAAAAAGTGTTATTCTCCTTTCTAGCTTAGGGTTTTATTATTTCTAATTTCAATTTCAGAATTATAATAATTAGATATTAATGAGAATTTTACATTTCCAGTATTAGATTAGAATGTATGTGCATGTAAATATAACAAATTACCTGTTTCATCTCATTTTCTCCTTTATTTCAAAAATTCATGAATGGTGAAACACAAATGGCACGCGCACCTTTCTAATAAAAGGTAATTAATTCTAAGCAAATGATTCACATTGATGGCCATAGTCAAGATTTGAACAATGCTTAGGATTTTTATCTTTTATGGAATAACATTGGATCCACACTGGATCTCTTTCAAAAATCATCATATTTTTTGAATTTTTCTTTCTTTATCAGAGTTTAACTTGGAATTAACTCAAAATATATATCAATGACCATAGTCAGGATATATTGAGAGTTAATTTTATTTCAAACTCTATAAAGGCACAAAAATGTGTTTTATTCTTTATCTGAATTTAAATACAGATTATTTTGTAATACATTTTATGACCATAGTCAGAAATGTATTATATCTTTAATCTTATTTCAATTCTCCTAAAGAATGAAATATGCTTTTCAATATCCAATCTTCAAAATTCTTTTTAATTCATTTATCATTTAGGATAGAATCACATCATTATTTTTCAAATTATTTCAAATTATTTCAAATTTTCTTCAAAAATCCAAGTGATTTTGAGATGATTCTTCAAAATATCTTCTTCAATTTTCAAATCAGCCTTCAATTCCTATCTATCCGAATTCATCTTTCTATTTTATTTTATTTTCAAACTTCAATATCTCAATTTCAAAGTTCAATTTTGGAATTTTCAGATTCAGTTCCAAGGTTCAAAAGTCCAATTTCAAAATCAATTCAAATCGAATTTCAAAGTTCAAATTTAACTTTGAAGTTCATCTCTTGATCAAGTTTCTTTCTTCACTTCAAATTCTCAAAATCCCCAAATTCTTTTTGAAATCTTCTGAGTTTTTGATCTTTAAATCACTTTGAAATTAAGGATCAAAGTTCTAAAAATTGGTTCTAAATTCAAGTCCATTTTTCAAGTTCATTCAAGATTTCTCAAATCCAACTCCACATTTAAGAATCCCACTTGGATTTCTCAAATCCACTTCCAAAATCAAATTCAAGCTGGATTCCCAAATCCAAATACATCTTCAAGATCTATCTGGATTTAAAAAAAATCCAATTCCATATTGGATTCCAGATTTCGAATCCCATTCCATCTTCGATTCCAAATTTTCAAAATCCAATTCCATATTGGATTCCAGATTTAAAATCCAAATCCACCTTGGATTTCGGATTTTCAAATCCAATTCCATCTTAGATTATAGATTTTCGAATCCAATTTCATCTTGGATTTCAGATTTCAAATCCAATTCCATCTTGGATTCCAAATTTCCAATCCAATTTCATCTAGGATTCCAGATTTCAAATCCAATTCCATCTTGGATTCCAGATTTTTGAATCTAATTCCATCTTGGATTTGTGAACACCCCAAAAAATTTCAAAATCTTATAAATATACCCTTTTTGCCCCTGACCCCATTTTCTGAGTGATTGAGTCAGTTTTAAATCTAAATTCCAGTTTATTTCACAAGTTTTACTGAAATTAAATCCATTTTATATATCTAACTTGATTTTGGATCAGGATCCAGTGTTAAATCCAAATCTGAGCCTCACTAATCCGATTTTCATATTAAATTTTACAAAAATACCAAAAATAAATTCTAAAGTACTCAGATAATCGATCTGGTGTCCATTTGGATTCAAAACTCTATATTCCTTGATCCGAGGTTAAGAACTCGAACACTTCTTCAAAATCTAGATGTAAACCCATTTTTTTGAAGAAAATTCCAAAAGATAACCTCGAACTTTCAAAAAGCCTTCTTTTGTAAATATTTGTAAACTTTTTTAGAGATCCTATAGTTTTAGAGTTTTTATTTTTCAAAAAATACAAAAAAAATATATAGAAAGTTTCAAGAAAAGAACAGGAAAAAAATAAGAAAATCGAAAAAGAAAACACAAAAATGGCCTTTCAAAAACACTTTTTTTTGAAAATCGAGTTTTGTGAAAGCACTTTTTAGCAAAAATTGTTAAGGACCCCCTCTTTGTAAAATCTTGAAAATAAAAGGGGCCCGTTGTAAATCTTTTTTTAGGGTTTCTCTTTGAGAACCCTTCGCAAGAAATCGGATGGCCAGGGCTCCCTCTCTCTCTCTCTCTCCTCCATCGCCCATCGATTTACCTCCTTCTTCTTCCATCGTCGATCCCCAACAGCATCGACCCATTCCGGATTTTTCCTCCCCTTCTTTAAAAATGGGCAAAGGGGAAACCCTCGGCCCACCGCCTCTTCACCCCCGCACCCTTCTTATCTGATCGATTGTTTCTTCTTTCGTCTTCCTCTCCTTCGTTTGGAGGAAGCCGACCGACCTCATTTCCCCCTTACAATTACAGAGTTTCTGCAAACCATAAACCTAAAACAACCAGAAGTCGATCATCCACCATAGAAGCGCCTCTCCCTCCTTACCAGATCATAGACCACAATCGCAGAGGACATTGAAAGATCAAATCTATCCATCTGCAATCGGATTTTTCACTGAATCACGATAGGTAGCCCTTTTTCTTTCCTGCTCTTTACGTTGTTCATTGTTGTTCCAGTTTTACATTATTCTTTCTTGAAGTTCTCCTTCTGAGTTTCTTTCTGTTTTTGTTTTAATCTTCTATAGAAATTTCACTTTTATTGTTTTAATCCTCCCATTTCATTTTACCAAAATGCATAAAAGGTGGGGTCGACCTGCATATAGCAGGATCGACCCACCTGTTGCTATATCAATGAAACATCTACGATCTGACATTTCTTTTTCTTCTCTTTTTCATTTGTTTTAAATTGTCTGTTATGTATTTCCATTTGGATTTCGTCATAGATATCATTTTCCCCACTTCGGTGGACATTAATGGTCCCCTGTATTCATATATATATATATATATACTATTGTTGTATTATATTAACCCTTTATTCGGGATTCCCCTTTTCTGCTTCACATTATATTATGGTTTGACATTGCGTGATGTTAATTACAGGACTGTATTGTTACATGAGGGTTGTAGTGATGTTATCGTCGCAAAATTCTCCCGTCTTCCCTTCCTTGCGGAAGAGAGAGGAAAATGCTTTCGCGATTCAAACTTGACCGGATTTTGGAAATTGTTTTGAAATACTCGCCTCCGTTTTGAAAATTGCGGAAAAATCCATGGGATGGGGCTCTACCTGTCGGTACGAGGTTCGACCGTTCCTGCCGCCTTTAACAGGGGTAATCAAACCAAGGACCAAAATTGTGCTTGACTTAGTTAAATCATCGAAATCGTGTTCTATCCTAAATGCACAGAGAATTCAGGCATGTGCTATGAGATTTTGTAAAATGTAAGTTGGAAAAACATGATGTATGCTTGGAAAACATTTGGAGTTGAAAAACATTTCTCAGGAAAAAGGTGAAAGTCAATTTCTTAGGAAACTCAAATGAAAAGGGGTTTTGAAATCATGAGAAAGTTTATGAAGATTTGGGAAAATCATGAATGGTTGAAAATCCTGGGAAAATAGAAGTGATTCTGGAGAAAAATGTGAACACTGGAAGGGAAAATTCTTGTCAGGAAAAGCTTCAAGTTTTGAAAGCTTTCTTTGGAAAATGATTGAAATTCATTGAAAAATTCTTTGGAGAGGGAGAATTGAAACTCGGAAAACTGAAATCCTGAGAATCTTAGCCTTGAAACACTTGGAAATCAATTTTGATCTTTGAGAAAGGTGAGAGACTTCTTTTGAAAATCTTGAGAAAATAACCTTTTCCATGGAAAACTGTGGAAAAACTTGACTTGGGAAAACCAGTTTTGAAAAATTCTCAGAGTTTCTTGAGAAATCGATTTTGAGAATGAAATTTTCTTAAGAAAATCATGAGAAAACCAATGATTTCATGATGCAAATGATATGAATGAATGCACTTTGAAAGATTTTCTAGAAATTTGTTGGAAAAATGTGTATTAAGTCAAAATAAATCCTTCACATATTCTGACTGTGGCCATGAACATGTTCAGAGTTTAATTGATTTAATGCACAATATTTTGCAAAATTGGAAATATGATGTGCATTTTAAGATAGCCTAAGAGTGTAGGCTCAATGTGACTGGTAGAGAGATGATGGATCTGGGTCTCGTCCATATTCCGACTAGGGCCGTAAATATGGACTCCACCGAGTTCATTAACTCCCTAAGAGTTGGTGCATGTGCCATTTGTGTACATCCATAGTGCTTTTGAAATAAAATGCATGAATCACATAAAGAAGATATTGCAGAAATTTAAACTATATGATATGCATCCTAGTCTAAGCAGAAAATTAAATCTCTTATTCCAAAATTTACATTATTACATCACTAAATAAATGAAATAAAGGGAAATTGCAGACTTCAATTCCTTCTTTTGAATGTCCCTGCCAAACTTGAAATGAGGTTAGCTCAAATATGTGGGTTTTTCCAAGATTTTCCAATAATATTATGAAACTATTGGACTTAATTGGATATAAACCCTATTCTCATGCTTCCTTGATATTTGAAATGATGTAAATGCAATAAATTCAGTAAGAAATAGTTTGAAATTCGAAATTTTGGTCAAAATAACAAAAATACCCTTAATATTGAAGTTACACCTTTAAAATTAGGGTTTTTTGAAGGAAATTTTGGTAAAATTGAGATTTTGAAATTTGAATTGAAACAAATGATGATGAAATGCATGATGAGGCATGATGACATGCTGCTAAACACATTAGGACTGTAAAATCAGAATTTGACATGCTATCATTCATCAAAAATAATGAATTTCACTTGTTTTTCGCTTGGATTCGGGTCTCGTAGGGCCCTGTTTTGATGATATGGCTAAACCGAGCCTCAAATGAATTCCAAATGCTGTCAAATTCGGTATGGAGCATATACCTATTTTTATAAACAGCCTAGAACTCTAAAACGCAAGAAATGACATGGTTTAGATACTGAAATTTAAAGAAAATCCTAAAAGGGGCGAATTTTGCTTACGGACCCGAACCAAATGCAATACTTAATATGATAATCCAAAAATTACACCATAGAAACATCTGATATTTTGCAGAATGTTAAAGGACCCTAAATTGAACACTTTTGGATTTTACAGCTTTGGGATTTGAACTACGGTGAGTTCGGTAACGAGAATTTGGTTCTGACGGAGGCCAAATCAACCTGATCTAATATAAAAATACTAACAAAATAGCAAACAACCATGGCAATTTCTGATATTTAACTGAGAAACTAACAACACTCACAAGAATATCTTTCATTTTTATGATTTTGGCATTTGATCAACAGTAACAGAGATAAAAATATGACTTTTCATGCCTAAATCAACAGAGAAGATAAATATCACAAAACATGAGACTGACAAGAAAAATCCGAAACAGATAATAAGACTGTTCTAAAAATCATAAAATTTCAGATGCAAACAGAGGACATCCAGAACATGACATTCACTTTTTACAGATTTAGATTTAGAGCAATACCCAAAGAGAACCCATCGACTTAAGTCGATCCAAAATCTTAGAGGCCCAAATCAGGCTCTGACATGTGTCTCAAACTCTCGGATTTTGTCAGACATCAAAACAATTCATAAAAATCTGATAAAATCTGATTACATACTAGACATCATCCCGAGTTCAGGACATTTTTTGGATTGAAAATCGGACCTCATATGAGAGAGATCTCGATTTTACAAGTTGGAAATTAATTTTTCAAAATGTATCCCGGGTAACAAAACTCGACCGACCATTTTGAACATTTACTACAGTAAATAAATTCAAATCATTCCTAATTTTTGGAAGATTTCTAGGGACACCTAGGGACACGTACTGTGATTTGTTTGGTATTTTTAAAGAAAAATAAATACATGAAATGACGAGTGGACTGACTGACAAAAACAAAGAGTTACCTAAATGAAACTGAATGCATGAAATATTAAATAAATTCATGGAACATGCTATTTAAATGAAGTAAAACGTAAATCTAGCCTATTTTAATGCATGAACATGATGAATGCATGAAATCTAATCAAGAAAGCATTAGAAAAATTTTTGATATATGTCATTTTATGAGAATAGTTCAATCCATCCCTCGGATGAGCTATTTCTTCAAACGACAACACGAATCAAACCAAAGGCATTATCATGGTGAAATCAATAGGAATGGAGGCTTACCTTGTGTTCTCCAGTAGTTTTGGAACTCCCGAAATGAGCTGCTACCTTGATAATGGGCTCCAAGGGGGCGTGAATCCAGAGGACACCAAGAAAGAAAAAAAATGGAATTATGAAGTTCAATTCTCAAACAGGGCTCTCTGAGCTGGGCGTGGGCTAAGGTATTTGTAGAAATTTTGGAGATTTTCAAAATTCAAACACAATGAATCTGGACCTTTCATGTGGCGCCATCTCAGGGCATGCCATTTTGATTTTTAAGAAAATAAAAATGAGAATTTTGTGAGTGAGACACCTCAGCAGGGGAATTTGGAATTTTTCAAAAAGCTTGCTTGATTTTCTCTGCAGGAGGCTCCCAAATGGTTCCACCTCAGAGGGTGCTATCTGGGGTTTGAAATTCAAAATTTGCCTTTTTGCAGGGAGCCCTCATGTGGTGCCACCTCATGGTGGGCTACTTTTATTTTAAATAAAATAAAAATAAAAAATGAAGCCAAGTGGGAGCTCTGGAATGGCGCCACTTCAAAAGGGAGTCTGAGGTTTAAAGCTGGAAGCAGTAGGAGCAGGCCATGTGGCGCCACATCAGAGTGGCTCTTGACACGTGTCAGAAGAACAGGGCAGTGGGCTCAGAAGGTGCCACCTCAGAGGAGTTTGAATTCTAGTTTTTCTGATGAAAGGAGATCTGGACATGTGGCAGTCCAGGATGGTTCCATACCTGACAAGTGTCAGCTTGCTGGAGAAGGTTCTTCAGATGGTGCCACCTCAGGGAAGAAATTTGAAATTCAAATAAGGTTGGCTCTGGAAGAAGGGAGGGTGGCCATGTGGCGCCACCTCAGGGTGGCTCCTACAATGCCATGTGGCAGGAGGGAGGAACAAGGAACATGTGGCGCCGTCTCAGACCAGCTAGAAAAGGTAAAGCTCAGGATTTGCGCCACCTCTGAAAGGATTTGAATGTTTGAATTCTAGTTTTTTCTGAAGAGAGCAGGAAATGACATGTGTCATTTGCTTTTTCTGAGAAAAGCAGAGAATGACATGTGTCATTTGCTTTTTCTGAGAAGAGCAGAGAATGACAAGTGTCACTTGCTTTTTCTGAGAAAAGCAGAGAATGACATGTGTCATTTGCTTTTTCTGAGAAAAGCAGAGAATGACATGTGTCATTTGCTTTTTCTGAGAAGAGCAGAAAATGACACGTGTCACTTGCTTTTCTTGAGAAAAGCAGAGAATGACATGTGTCATTTGCTTTTTCTGAGAAGAGCAGAGAATGACATGTGTCATTTGCTTTTTCTGAGAAGAGCAGAGAATGACACGTGTCCTCTGCAGGAGACACACTTCAACTTGTGCCACCTCAGGGGAGACAAGCTTTACTTTTTCTGAACAGGACAACACATGACACGTGGCATCTCATGGTGACCATGGAATGACACATGGCACAGGGTGAAGATGGTGGACATTGACATGTGGCATAAAATAAAGAGGATGTCTAATGACATGTGGCGGCATCTTAAGGTGGCCCCACACTGACACGTGTCGGAGGATGGAAGGAGATAGAAAATGACATGTGGCGCCACCCCTAGGTGAACCCCACGCTGACACATGGCAGGGCAATGGGAGGAGAGAGAAAAAGGTCCAGTGGTGCCAATCCAGGGACAAGGCTCCTATATTTTTGGGGTTTTCAAAATTCAGGTTTTTCAAAAGAAAAGCCTATGTGTCACCACCTCAGTGTGGGCCCCACATTGCTTCTTTTTTGAAATATGGACAAGACAGTAAACCTCTTTTTGGAATTTTCATAAAATATGGACTAATTGGCAAAACAAAAAATTTGAAAAGAGTTGGCCCCTATAGGGCGATTTTGTAAAAGGAAGATATTTGAAATTGTTTGACAAAAGGGCAAAATCTGAGATGAAAGGGCTAGAATCAAAATTCTTATCGAAAATTATCCAGATTGTTTTCCTGAGAAAATATTTTGAAATTTAGAGTCTTGGGGGTAAAATGGAAAGAATTGACAATTTTGAAGACCCAGGGTTTTAAAATTGTTTTTAAAAAGAGTTGAAATTCAAATCTGGATTGAAAATTTTGAAATCGAGAGTTCTGGATCTCGAAATGACATGTTGTGCAGTGCAGTGACATGAAATGCTCATGCAATGCTATGCAATGACATGTCTTATGAAATATAATCCTGAATCGGGCTTTGGAGATTCCCGTCTCCTGTCAGGAGTAGAATTTTGAACATATGAGCTAAAAATAGAGAAATTTTGAGAGTTGCGGATGAAATTTGGAATTTTGCGGGTTCCATGCTCAGAAAATGACCATTTTGCCCTTCGTCGATTTCAAAGGCTCGATGATGATGCTTGGTGGAAATGTTGGATAGGTGAATGAAAATTTGGGGTGTTTACAAGTGATTATTTGCATCTTCCCTTTCATGCTAATTTAATTATGGATAGTGTTACAATGCATCCCATTTCTTGCAAATTTCTGTTATATATCGCCTCGATGCACATGAATGTATTGTACTATAATATCCGAAAATTTCTAAGTTCTTTTTCTATAATATTATGAAATTCTTGAATTTCGTGCCAATATAGAATCCTAATTTCTTTAAAATTGAATGTTTGAGTATATTTGTAAGGCTTAGGGGGTTTAATATGTTAAAAAGTAATAAATATAAACCCTAAATGGTTTGGATATTTGAGAAAATCCTAAGTGATGTCTAATTGAAAATGTCTCTCTTAAAAAGAAAATGTTGAATTTTCTTTAGGTAAATTTATTTAAATAATATGAATTAACAAAAGTAGATTATGAACATATACATATTAATATGCTTAATAAGTTGTAATTAGTGGATACTTAATGTCTTTACATTTTTATATGATTTGTGGTTATATAAAACAAAAACAATTTTTTATTAGAATTTTATGGTTATTTAATTATAGTTTAATAAAATAGATTTTTGTTATAAATTAAACTCATCTTTTGTTAGTTTAGTAGGATCCCATAGGTTGGCCCTTCCACCCTATGTGGCATCTTACTTCAAATTTATTTTGAAAATAAAGGTATGGTGTTTTTCAAGTTTATTTAAAGCTTGAATAGTCAAAGTGGAGATCAAGGGCTCCAAATAACTTTCATTATAGTGATCAAGGGCTGGAATTAATTTCAGCCCATAACCTAACTCATGAGGGGTTATAAAACCCTCTCATAGCCCACACACCCCTCATTTGGGCTGGAAAAAAATTCTGGAGCTTCTCTCTCCCAAAAAAAACACTCTCCTCTCTCTCTTCTGTTTCCTTCTCATTTTTCCTTTTGTTTAGGGTTTCTTTAACTTATTGAGTGCAAGATCTAGACTTCAAGGGGTGTGTGGAGGTCATCTAAGGTCTTCATCTTGCTGGAAGAAGGAGCTGATCGGACGGATCGTGCAAAAAGATCCATCCAACCATCAAAAAAATTTTCTTCAACAAAAGGTAGGGTTTCTATGCTTTTCTTGCAAGAACGGAGTTCTTGGCAAGGATTTTGATGCTTTTTCATGAGTTTAGATCATAATCAAACCCTCCTAACCATGGGTTTGACTCAGATCTAATGATCCATGGCAAAAACACGTTTTTCTCTAAAGAAAACCCTTTTTGAAATTGAGTTTTTCATAAAAATCGGTTTCTTGGAAAATAGATTTGTAAAAATAGCTAGTATTCGATTTATGCTATGATTTTTATGTGAATGTTGGTTTGGGTTGATAGAATATGTTTTGTTCCATCTACTGTCAAAATTTTAGATTTTTATGAATTTTATTTAATGCATTTTGCCTATTTTCTTTTTATTATTTCGAGATTCGGGTGACTCGGTTTGGCTCACCCGAATGCAAATCTCGGAATTTTCAGGTTTTTTACTTGACCTCCGTTCAGTAAAATAGTCTTTTCTCCCTCGTCTGAAGAAGTTTATATGAACGGATTATTGCGTTGTAAAGCTAACGCAATTTCGCATCTACTGTAGAAATTTGGGGTCTGTCCATGAAACGAGCACGTCTCTGTGACAGTTGAAACAAAAACTGATAGGTCTGTAGTAAAACATTCATAACTCTCTCATATGGAGGAATGTTTATGAACGGTTTGCGGCTATGGATAGCTAACAACATTTCCTATATACTGTAAAAATTTGAGCTCTGCTCATGGAGCCAAAAATTTTCTGTGTGATCTGTATCAGTTGGACAGAGTTAAGGATTCGATAAATTCAAGGCCGGTCATTAGCCCGAGGTTCAAGAGATGCATAGTTTATATATTTTTATGCAAATTTCTTCATTTAATTAGCATGCATTATGTGAATGATTATGCAGGTATGATTTTATGCAAAGTTATGGGATTATGACATGAAATGTTAATAAAAGCATATACATTAAATATTAAGGATCAAATGGTCCAATGAATACAAGTTTATGTTTTAAATTCTAAAATGTGTTGACTACATATATGTCCATGATATCGTGATGATATGATTGTTTCATTGATATGGATGTTCATATATATTCTCTTTGTTGCATTGGCCATGTACATGCATATGCCTTATGATGTGTGAAAATGAATAAGATATTTATGCTACGTATGTGCTCAAGTGTTTGTTACAAGTTTAATTAAGTGGTTTTGTCTAATGCTTTATAAGAATGCATCCATGACTATAAAGTGGTTTAAGTTTGATGTTGCATAAAAAGTATGACTGAAATCAAGTAATCATGTGACATTAAAACTCAAGGTACTTGCTGGGAGAGTAGCAAGTGATACACAACTTTGTGGGCAAGTCTGTAATGGGCACGGAAGGTTGCTCCTCCGCTCCCACGATTTTAGGGGGAAAACCTTTGCATTAGACTGCAGCGTAGAGGTTATAGTACTCATGAGGAAAAACTGATGCATCAGGTTGAAAGGTGTTGGGAATCTCTCTCGTATTAACGTCTCTCACCCCGTCTTAGTGAATGGACCTGGCCAGGCTAAAGTCACCCCTGTATGTAAAACGCGTCCTGTGTCATGGTTCTGATCTGAGAATGTATGCTTGTGTCGTATCACCAGGGCTAAGAAGTGATAACTTAAATGGTGTGTGCATTAATTTGGCATCGCATGCATCATCTAATTAAGAAAATATAATTAAAGATAAGAAAACATGCATACATTGAAGGGCTTCTGCATATGGTAAGTCATGCATATTATCTGTTCATGCATTTTGTATTTTGAATATATGGATTAATATTTTTCTGTTAAATATGAAATTTCTAAACATGCATGATTAGCTGTATGATTATTTAAGTTAAATTAAATGTTAAACCATGAAATTTCTCTTGAAATCTTTGTCTTATAATTTTGTCTTACAAGTTTAGCATATTTCACTCTACTCAGACATGTTTTGTCTGACCCTATATGGTTTAATCTTTTTCAAGTGAAGAGTAGGTACTTACATGTGAAGGTGGAAGGTTGTGACGGGGACTGAGCCTATCTTTCCTCTGCTTCAGGGATTCTGCACTCTGATTTTATTTTAATTCAATTCAAGGATAAATGTGATTAATTTTGGGTATTGTGGAACTTTGATTTTATTTCATGCATAGTTAATTAGTTGTTAAATTTTAAATTCCACAATTATATGTTTGCAAGCATTCATATGTAGTAGCATGCCAAGTTTTGTACCCAATGTGTTTTTAGCTGTTAACTGCTGAAAGATTTAAATGTATTTCAAAAAAAAAATCCACCATTTTTTGGGTTACAAAAATTTGGGTGTTACAAACATGGTATCAGAGCATAAGGAAAGTATGGCGCAAAGCTCGTCCAACCGACCACCATCGATGTAAGTATGCTTCTATTTTTATTTGTTTTGATGGTTTGTTGTAAAAATTGTATGTCTGTAATTATTTCTGTTGATAAATGCGGCAAGAATTAGAATGTAGATCTGATAGGGTCACATGAATAAGAATTTTTGATTTATGCCTAACTTGTAAGAAATTTGAATCCATATGTGTGTTTGTAGATGGCCGAAAGACAGCCCCGACGTTGGACTGCTCAGAGGGACTTCATTTTTGAAGCCCTCGTGAATCTGACGGCCTATTGTCAGAACCATGCCAGCAACGGGGGTAATGGCAATGGTGCAGGCCATCAGCATGACGGTCACATAGCGGCACCAGCGATCACAACCAATGGAGCATCATACAAGCGCTTCATGTTGTTGAGCCCTCCAGCTTTCACTGGTAAGGAGGATCCGGATGCGGCGGAGAAATGAGTCTGCGCCATAGGCAAGATTTTTGAGATTCTAGAGGTTCCAGCTAAGAGGAAGGTTTCTTTTGCCACCTATCGGCTCCAGGGTGATGCCAAGAGGTGGTGGGAGACAACCCGCGAGGTACGCTACACGCCTAACGAGCGATGTGCCCTCACATGGGAGGAGTTTACAGTGGTGTTCTTGGACACCTACTTTCCCCAGTACGCACGTGATCGCAAGATGCAGGAATTTCTAGATCTTCGACAAGGGTCTATGAAGGTGGCGCAGTACACTACATGTTTTTGACACTTAGAGAAGTATTGTCGGCATACTTATACCACTGACGAGGCGCAGGCTAAGAAGTATGTGCATGGGTTACGTGATGGCCTGAGGACAAGAGTGTTGACCAGCCGTCCTCAAAACCTCAACCAAGCCATCGAGATGGCCACGGTACTGCAGGTGGGGAAAACTAGAACCAACTTTTTGGTTTTTTCAAAGCAATCTCGATAGATCGTAATGATGTCTTTGTGATGTAGGATGACTGGGAGTCTTCTAAGAAGACTCAACCTAGCCCTTTCGACAAGTCGAAGGGCAGTGGAAATAAGGCTCCTCGACCAATTGCAGAGAGTTATAAGGCGCCACCCGCAAAGAAGGCCAAGGGACAATAGGGCGGCACACAAGCGCCACAGTCTTATGCAGTATGTAAGCACTGCAACAAGAGGCATCCTGGAGTCTGCTACAGAGTCTCAGGTGCATGTCTCAGATGTGGGAAGCAGGGTCACTTCATCAAAGACTGCCCTATTAGGCCAGCTCAGGAGGGAGCTTCCCCTGTTCCTAGAGGACTACAGCAGCCTCAGCAGCAACGACCCCAGCAGTACCAGGCGCAAGGACAGAAGAAAGCTATTGGACGCGTGTATGTGACTTCTACAGAGGAGTTGCAAGAAGATGCCAATGTCATTGAAGGTACAATCTCTATTGCAAAGTTTGATGCTAAGGTTCTTTTTTACAGTGGTGCTATGCATTCCTTCGTATCTGTACATTTTGCGAATTTGATTGGTGTCACGCCGACTTCTTTGGGATATATTCTGGAAGTTATCACACCTTCGAGTGGTAGTTCTATCGCTCGTACCTATCTATCCAGAGTAGAGGTTATGATTGCAGGGCAGAACCTCTCTGCCAATCTTATCCTTTTGGATATGGTCTGTTATGATGTAATTCTTGGCATAGATTGGATGTATGAGCATTACGCTTGTATGCTTTGTCGTGGGCGACGCATTCAATTTACTCGCCCCGATCAGCCTGTACTTGAGTATAAGTCACGTAAAAATGAGAGCAAAGGACGACTTATTTCACCACTAAAGGCACATCGTTGTGTAGAAAAGGGGTGTGAGGCCTTTTTGGCCAGTGTTTCTCTGTTAGACCCCAGCACTACACCACTGGAGAACTTGGACGTAGTTCGAGAGTTTTTGAACGTCTTCTCAAATGATCTGCCAGGCATACCGCTTACCAGAGAGGTGGATTTTACGATAGAGTTGGTGCTTAAAACGACCCCGATATCCAAAGCACCCTATCGTATGGCCCCAGTAGAGTTAGAAGAGCTAAAGAAGCAGTTGCAAGAATTGTTGGACAAAGGCTTTATTCGCTCGCTCCAGTGTTTCGCCTTGGGGTGCTCCAGTGTTGTTTGTCAAAAAGAAGGATGGGTCAATGCGTATGTGCATTGACTACAGGATGTTGAATCAGGTAACAATCAAAAACAAATATCCTCTTCCCAGGATCGATGATTTGTTTGATCAACTCCGAGAGGCCAAGGTCTTCTCTAAGATTGATCTTCGATCAGGGTACCACCAACTGAAGATCAAAGAATCCGACGTGCAGAAGACAGCATTCAGGATGCGGTACGGCCATTAAGAGTTTTTGGTGATGCCCTTCGAGTTAACCAATGCCTCTGTGACATTTATGGACCTGATGAATCGGGTCTTTCGGCCTTATTTAAACCTTTTCATGATCGTATTTATAGACGATATCTTAATTTACTTCGAGAGCGAGGAAGATCATAGGGAGCATCTGAGGATTGTTCTCGAGACACTTCGACAACATCAGTTATATGATAAGTTCTCAAAGTGCGAGTTTTGGCTTAATCAAGTTATGTTCTTGGGTCACGTAATCTCTAAAGATGGGTGTCAGTCGACCCTGCCAAGGTGGAAGCTGTCATGGGTTGGAGACAACCTAAGAGCGTATCAGATACACGTAGTTTTCTTGGGCTTGCAGACTATTATCGTTGTTTTATCCAAGATTTTTCGAAGATCGCTTCACCTATGACGAAGCTACTTTGTAAAGGAATTAAGTTCGTCTGGACTCAGCAATGTAAAGAAAGCTTCTAAGAGCTCAAGAAGAGGCTTACTACAACCTCTGTACTCACATTGCCTTCTGAACAATGAGGCTTTGTGATTTATAGTGATGCATCAGGTACTGGTTTGGGATGCGCTTTGATGCAGCATGGCAAGGTGATCGCCTATGCATCACGTCAGTTGAAGGTGCATGAGCGAAACTACCCCACCCATGACTTGGAGCTTGCTGCAGTAGTTTTTGCACTTAAGGTATGGCGACATTATTTGTACGGTGAGAAGTTTGAGGTCTTCTCAAATCATAAGAGCCTCAAATATATCTTCCCACAGAAGGATTTGAACATGAGGCAGAGACGATGGTTAGAATATCTAAAAGATTATGTCTTCTCCATTTCTTATCATCTAGGCAAAGTCAATGTAGTGGTTAATGCTTTGAGTAGAAAGGTTGGAAGCCTTGCAAGTTTTATCAGCAGTAAGTGGAGATTACTCGAAGACCTGATAGATTGAAAGCCTTTTGAAGCAGAATCAGGTCAGATTCAGATCGCTAGCACGGCAATGCGGACAGAACTCATGGACCGGATCATCGCCCAACAGAAGGATAATCCTGAATTCAATAAGATGATTGCAGCATGCAAGCAAGACCAGTCAGCATTGCTCGTAGAGGAGGATGGAAGCATCTGGTATGGCCAGAGGCTCTGGGTGCCCGCAGAGCCCCAGTTGAGGAAAGAGTTATTGGATGAGGCGCATCGTAACAGATTCACTATATATCCCGGAAGCACCAAGATATATAAGGATCTTCAGAGGAATTACTGGTGACCCAGCATGAAGAGAGACGTCGCTGACTACGTGTCGAGATGCTTAATCTGCCAGCAGGTTAAGATAGAGCACCAGAGACCAGGCGGTATGATGCAGTCGATTGAGATTCTGCAGTGGAAGTGGGAAGACATTACCATGGACTTTGTGGTAGGTCTACCCAAGACACGCCAACAGTATGACACCATTTGGGTAATCGTGGATCGCCTTACAAAGTCGGCACACTTCTTACCGACCAGGGCGAATTAAACCTTGGAGAGTTTGGTGGATTTATATGTCGACGAGATTGTCAGATTACATGGGATACCTGTTTCGATTATCTCAGACAGGGATCCTAGATTCACGTCAAAGTTTTGGGGGCAACTTCAGAAAGCTTTGGGGATAAAGCTTAAATTTAGTATAGCTTTTCACCCCTAGACGGATGGTCAATCAGAGAGGACAATTCAGACACTCGAGAATATGTTGTGAGCGTGTGCATTGAAGTGGAAAGGTGATTGGAGTAAACACCTAAAGTTAGCTGAGTTCACCTATAATAATAGTTATCATTCGAGTATCGGCATGGCCCCATATGAGGCATTGTATGGGCGACCCTGTAGGTCCCCTGTTTATTGGAGTGAGGTAGGTGATCGAACTGTCGAATCGCCTATAGTTTTGCAGCATTATACGGATCAGGTACAGTTGATTCGTAAGAGGCTTTTGACAACGCAGAGCTGTCAGAAGAGTTATGCAAATCCAAAGAGGCGAGAGGTTTCTTTTGAGGTTGGTAATCATGTGTTTGTCAGGGTATCGCCAACGAAGAGTGTTTTTCGGTTCGGCAAGAAAGGAAAATTGAATCTGAGGTATGTAGGACCGTTCCTTATCCTCAAGAGGATAGGAGGCACCGCGTATAGATTGACACTTTTTCTTCAGTTCTCCAACATCCATGATGTTTTTCACGTGTCGATGTTGAGAAAGTATGTGCCAGATCCCACTCATGTTATTCAGTATGACGAGGTCGAGGTTCAAAGAGATCTCACGTTTGAGGAACGACCGGTAGAGATAGTAGATCGACGAGAACAAGTGTTGCGACATAAGTCAATTCCACTTGTTAAAGTATGATGGCAGCACCACGGGCTTGAGGAGTGTTCTTGGGAGCCCGAGGCCGATATGAGAGCTAAATATCCACACTTGTTTGGTACGTAATGTTAACCACATTTCGAGGTCAAAATTTTCTTAAGGGGGGTTGGATGTAATATTCGAAAATTTCTAAGTTCTTTTTTTATAATATTGTGAAATTCTTGAATTTTGTGCCAATATAAAATCCTAATTTCTTTAAAATTGAATGTTTTAGTATATTTGTAACGCTTACAGGGTTTAATATGTTAAAAAGTAATAAATATAAACCCTAAATGGTTTGGATATTTGAGAAAATCTTAAGTGATGTCTAAATGAAAATGTCTCTTAAAAAGAAAATGTTGAATTTTCTTTAAGTAAATTTATTTAAATAATGTGAATTAACAAAAGTAGATTGTGAACATATACATATTAATATGCTTAATAAGTTGTAATTAGTGGATACTTAATGTCTTTACATTTTTATATGATTTGTGGTTATATAAAACAAAAACGATTTTTTTTTGGAAATTTAGGGTTATTTAATTATAGTTTAATAAAATAGATTTTTGTTATAAATTAAACTCATTTTTTTGTTAGTTTAGTAGGATCCCATAGGTGGGCAGTCCCATCCTATGTGGCATCTTACTTCAAATTTATTTTGAAAATAAAGGTATGGTGTTTTTCAAACTTATTTAAAGCTTGAATAGTCAAAGTGGAGATCAAGGGCTCCAAATGACTTTTATTATAGTGATCAGGGGCTGGAATTAATTTCAGCCCATAACCTACCTCATGAGGGGTTATAAAACCCTCTCATAGCCCACACCCCCCTCATTTGGGCTGGAAAAAAAAATTTGAGCTTCTCTGTCCCCCAAAAAAAAAATCTCTCCTCTCTTTCCCTTCTCCTTTTCCTTTTTCTTTAGGGATTCTTTAGCTTATTGAGTGCAAGATCCAGACTTCAAGGGGTGTGTGGAGGTCATCTAAGGTCTCTACCTTGCTGAAAGAAGGAGCTGATCGGACAAATCGTGCAAAAGGATCCATCCAACCATCAAAAAACATTTTCTTCAACAAAAGGTAGGGTTTCTATGCTTTTCTTGCAAGAACGGAGTTTTTGGCATAGATTTTGATGTTTTTTCATGAGTTTATATCATGATCAAACCCTCATAACCATGGGTTTGACTCATATCTAATGATCCATGGCAAAAACATGTTTTCCTCTAAAGAAAACCAATTTTGAAATTGGGTTTTTCATAAAAATCAGTTTCTTGGAAAATAGATTTGTAAAAATAGCTAGTATTCGATTTATGCTATGATTTTTATGTGAATGTTGGTTTGGGTTGATAGAATATGTTTTGTTTCATCTACTGTGAATATTTTAGATTTTTATGAATTTTATTTCATGGATTTTGCCTATTTTCTTTTGATTATTTCGAGATTTGGGTGACTCGGTTTGGCTCACCCGAATGCAAATCTCGGAATTTTCAGGTTTTCCACTTGAATTCCGTTCAGTAAAACAGTTGTTTCTCCCTAGTCTGGAAGAGTTTTGACTAACAGATTGTAGTGTTGGAAAGCTAACACAATTTTGCATCTACTGTAGAAATTTGGGGTCTGTCCATGGACCGAGCACGTCCTTGTGACAGTCAAAACAAAAATTGATAGGTCTGTAGTAAAATATTCATAACTCCTTCATACAGAAGAATTTTTACGAACGGTTTGCGACTATGGATAGCTAACAACATTTCCTATATACTATAAAAATTTCAACTTTGTTCATGAAGCCAAAAATTTTCTGTGTGCTCTGTATCAGTCGGACAAAGTTAAGGATTTGAAAAATTCAAGGTCGGTCATTAGCCCGAGGTTCAAGAGATGCATAGTTTATATGTTTTTATGCAAATTTCTTCATTTAATTAGCACGCATTATGTGAATTATTATGCATGTATGATTTTACGCAAAGTTATGGGATTATGACATGAAATGTTAATAAAAGCATATACATTAAATATTAAGGATCAATAGGTCCAATGAATACAAGTTTATGTTTTAAATTCTAAAATGTGTTGACTGCATATATGTCCATGATATCATGATGATATGATTATTTCATTGATATGGATGTTCATATATATTCTCTTTGTTTCATTGGCCATGTACATGCATATGCCTTACGATGTGTGAAAATGAATAAGATATTTATGCTACGCATGTGCTCAAGTGTCTGTTACAAGATTAATTAAGTGATTTTGTTTAATTTTTTATAAGAATGCATCCATGACTATAAAGTTGTTTAAGTTTGATGTTGTATAAAAAGTATGACTAAAATCAAGTAATCATGTGACATTAAAACTCAAGGTACTTGCTGGGAGAGTAGCAAGTGATACACAACTTCATGGGCAAGTCTGTAATGGGCACGGAAGGTTGCTCCTCCCCTCCCATGATTTTAGGGGGAAAACCTCTACATTAGACTGCAGCGTAGAGGTTATAGTACTCATGAGAAAAAACTGATGCATCAGATTGAAAGGAGTTGGGAATCTCTCTCGTATTAACGTCCCTCACCCCGTCTTAGTGAATGGACCTAGCCAGGCTAAAGCCACCCGTGTATGTAAAATACGTCATGTGTCATGGTCCTGATTTGAGAATGTTTGTCTGCGTCGTATCAGCAGGGCTAAGAAGTGATAACTTAAATGGTGTGTGCATTAATTTGGCATCGCATGCATCATCTTATTAAGAAAATATAATTAAAGATAAGAAAACATGCATGCATTGAAGGGCTTCTGCATATGGTAAGTCATGCATATTATCTGTTCATGCATTTTATATTTTGAATGTATGGATTAATATTTTTCTGTTAAATGTGAAATTTATAAGCATGCATGATTAGCTGTATGATTGTTTAAGTTAAATTAAATGTTAAACCATGAAATTTCTATTGAAATCTTTGTCTTGTAATTCTGTCATACAAGTTTAGCATATTTCACTCTATTAAGACATGTTTTGTCTCACCCTATATGGTTTAATCTTTTTCAGGTGAAGAGTAGGTACTTACATGCGAATGCGGAAGGTTGTGATGGAGACTGAGCCTATCTTTTCTCTGCTTTATGGATTCTACACTTTGATTTTATTTTAATTCAATTCAAGGACAAATGTGATTAATTTTGGGTATTGTGGAACTTTGATTTTATTTCATGCATAGTTAATTAGTTGTTAAATTTTAAATTCCACAATTATATGTTTGCAAGCGTTTATATATAGTAGCATGTCAAGTTTTGTACCCAATGTGTTTTTTCGTTGTTAACTGCTAAAAGATTTAAATGTATTTAAAAAAAAAAGATTCCACCATTTTTCGGGTTACAAAAATTGGGGTGTTACATATACCATGACATGTTAAGCTAAAAGAAAATGAGGCAACAGGGAATGAATCATCTACAAAAATGATGAATTTATATAGCAACATAATGTAGTAAAGATGATTTGCAGGTAGGATATACAGGGAGACGGCTGATGATGGATGTGTATTAGAGGTACAGATGAAGCAGAACTATGAGACTTTTTGTTGTTTGGAATCCTTTAGCACTGTTGTAGGCACAAATTTTCATTTTCTGATATACACTTCAGGTATGCAAACTTGCAGATCCTGTATTTGAAATGTCACTGTCATACCCAAGATGGTTGATTTCCACTGTTTGTTGCTTCTGAATACAACTTGACAGAATTAACTTTCAATTGATGATAACCAAACTTATTTGGAAATAAAAATTACCATGTTGCTTGTGTTTGTGGGAGGCTGGCAAGCATGAAGTTGGGTGGCAATGATACATTCTGTTGTAGATGCAGAATGGGTAGTAGGTGTTGAAGGATGATATCAGGAAGTAAGTATGTTGGTAGTTAAATGGTGGCTTCGGCAAGGTAAGGGAATTGAGTGTGTGGTTGCAGCACATAGGTATTTAGAAGGTAGTGGCTGTGTGAGATGGTATAACAGAGTGTTTGTGCATTGTGCAGGGATTAACAGATGCAGTGAGCTTGCATAAGTTGCCAATCAACAAAAGAACAAACTCATACAAAAGATAAGAAAAAGCCATACAGATGTCAGAATGATTAATCAGCTATATCGTCACATATGCTCTAGATATAGGCTTTTGCCTGTAAAACAGAATTCCAGTTTAGCATATCCGAGGATTTTAGGCTTCGACCTTCTGAGATTCTGAAAGATTAATGAGCCAATTATTGAAGGCACACTAACATGGGAACAGTACTCCAGTTCCGACATGCTTCTCATGATTTCAAACAAAACGTAGCCAACTGAGAAATATAGCAAAGAAAGGTTCAGTCCGACATTGAAATGAACTTATTTTCTTGAACAAACTATCATAAATTCTGAGGTTTTGAAGTCCAGAAGCTGGACTTTTCCTTTAAGCGCATTTGCACAAAAAGAGCATATATGATGCTGCTACTTTGTTCCTTTTTCTTTTTCTTTTCTTTTTTGTTTTTTTTTTTTGAAGTCATAGCGATATGACAAATAATACCAAAGGAAACACTAGCCACAGACAAGACTGCACCATCAGAAAACACACCAAATTTTACCACGAAGCAGTAGTAGCCAAAGCACATATTCTCTACCCCATGCTGATCATTCAAGGCAGCTCCAACCAACAACAAAAGAAATGTTATGATAAACACAATCCCTTTCATAAATTAAATTCATGTTTGCAGTAATCCTATTGCCAACACTATGACCTACAGTGACATGCTAACAGAGACTTTTAATGATAGATCTGCAAGCAGAAGTATGGAAAAGTCTCTATAAGTAGTCATCATATGCCTGCATCTTTGTAATTTAAAATATTCATGAGACAACAAAGCAGATTAATGCAATTATCCAGTTGGAACCAGATGGAGGTGGAACAATCCATGCAAAACAGTCAACAAATTGCTTCTAAAAAAGGAAAATGGGGTGGAGATGGAGGGTATCGTGAGATCATGTAGTGACAAACACCCACTAAATAATTGACTCCACATAACGATTTATACAATAAGACATGTACATGGTAAACAAGTGCATAGTAACTCACACGATGAACAGTTGATTTCATTAACATGATTGAAACAGGGAAATAATGCCAATAAAATCTGTGCATAAGAGTAAATGGGAACCATCACATATAATTCTACTGAATCAATTTTCTCTAAATTAGGATCAAACCATGAGTGCATGGTAAATGAGCATGGGAGGAGATAGAAAATGGGCATACAGGTGGTTTGGGAGAGGCTAATGACAGTGCAGCAAGTTATATAGGTGGTGAATAGTATGGTTGGCAGGAAACAATGTGTTGTGGAAATATAAGGTGAGATACATGTGCTACTTTGCAAGGATCTATGTTCATAAATGTAAGAAACATGGGAATGAGACATATGCATTAGACTCAAAAGATGAAAAAGAGCATACCTGTATACGAGGATGCAGAGACAAGATGACATGAGATTTTAGATACCTCACCATGAAAGATCGGTTGCTGAGATGAGGAGCCTTATCGGGAAATGGATTTCCCAGTCATTTGGCAGGATGATCTCACAAGTCATGAGGCTGAGGCCGAGCAAAATGTGGCTCATGGCCAACCAGATTCCAGCAATGGGTAGTCAATTTTAGTAAATTAATGGGTTGGCAGGACAAACCTCAAACCACTTTGAGGTCTTCAGCTTCAGACCAAGTATTAAATTCAAGAAATGGGGCGAGAATTGAGCTAAAATTATCCTGTGAAGTTGAATCATCAATCAAGCTGGTGATGGGTCCATGGGGGCCAGCTCTTGAAATGGACTGGTGCACACTGGCTCACTAATGCTTAGTGGGCTCTATATTTCCATGTGAGATTTACAGGTGATAATGAACATGATATAGAGGTCATATGATGAACACTTACCTGGGTGATCCTGTATGGTGTCTCTGGCATTACGTGAAAGAGCTTCTTTGATACTAACCTTATCAGGAACTTTTTGCCGGGATGTTGAAAATGGAATTATCAGCATCTCTTACCAGAATTTTCAGAGATTTCCTTTTAAGAAATTGTGCAATTACAGGTAATCCTTGCAGATGCTATCAAATTCCCACAAGCCCCAGCCCATACAACCTTAGCTTTTTACCGTGAATATCGAACATTGGGCGTCCAGAAGTGCACTCAGTGATATATCTTTGAACAGAGGGGTATCATGCTAACAGAAATTTCGGCAAAGACATGTCCCAATCATCACTGACAACACAGATATGCTATCCGAGTGTAATGCTAAGGCTAGGAGAAAAGATGTTGCCTATATTCAGAGTTCTTAAAGAAGGTGAACAGCTTGATTTCTTCCTCCAACAAGGCAAATCGAGCAGTATTACACCTGTTAATACTTAACCCAGGGAAAATGCAGATGAGATGATTGACATGAAACTAAAATACCAGGAGGAATTATCATGATGCAGATGAAACTCAATGAACATAGTCGAATGTGAGGAAGCTTTGTGAATATAATATAGATGGATCACAGATAGCAATATAATGAAAATGAAAAGAACATGACATTGATCAATCTATGGAACAAAATAATGCCGACCGAAACTCTTAATAATAGGGAGACAATAAACCATACCGAAAATCATGTCAGACACCATAAAACAAAAATGAAGCGAAGGATGACTGAGCCCATTGGAGCAAAGCATAATTTAAGGAAATGAGATGCAGTAAATGATGATGAGTGAAATCCGATGTTAAAGACAGCAAATTAGAGGCTAAAAGGGGATTTAAGAGATCAACTACAAGAGATAATCACGACCAAATAGAAAATGGAGAAACTGGAAAATAACAATCGATCTCCACAGTAAAACTATACATATGGTGCCAACAGAAAATTGAAATAACTAGAGAAAGTAAGCAAACTATGGATTGGAATGTAATAAAGCAGCGAAATATATATAAAAAAATAGAGAAAATAAAAATTTTGGAACGGAATCTGTAATATCTAAAAATTTCTAGGTTCTTTTTCTATAATATTGTGAAATTCTTGAATTTCGTGCCAATATAGAATCCTAATTTCTTTAAAATTGAATGTTTGAGTATATTTGTAAGGCTTAGAGGGTTTAATATGTTAAAAAGTAATAAATATAAACCCTAAATGGTTTGGATATTTGAGAAAATCCTAAGTGATGTCTAATTGAAAATGTCTCTCTTAAAAAGAAAATGTTGAATTTTCTTTAAGTAAATTTATTTAAATAATGTGAATTAACAAAAGTAGATTGTGAACATATACATATTAATATGCTTAATAAGTTGTAATTAGTGGATACTTAATGTCTTTACATTTATATATGATTTGTGGTTATATAAAACAAAAATGATTTTTTATTGGAAATTTAGGGTTATTTAATTATAGTTTAATAAAATAGATTTTTGTTATAAATTAAACTCATTTTTTTGTTAGTTTAGTAGGAGCCCATAGGTGGGCCGTCCCATAGGTGGGCCCTCCCATCCTATGTGGCATCTTACTTCAAATTTATTTTGAAAATAAAGGTATGGTGTTTTTCAAGCTTATTTAAAGCTTGAATAGTCAAAGTGGAGATCAAGGGCTCCAAATGACTTTCATTATAGTGATCAGGGGCTGGAATTAATTCCAGCCCATAACCTAACTCATGAGGGGTTATAAAACCCTCTCATAGGCCACACCCCCCTCATTTGGGCTGGAAAAAATTTCTGGAGCTTCTCTCTCCCAAAAAAAACTCTCTCCTCTCTCTCCTCTTTTTCCCTTCTCCTTTTCCCTTTTCTTTAGGGTTTCTTTAGCTTATTGAGTGCAAGATCCAGACTTCAAGGGGTGTGTGGAGGTCATCTAAGGTCTCTACCTTGCTGGAAGAAAGAGCTGATTGGACGGATCATGCAAAAAGATCCATCCAACCATCAAAAAACGTTTTCTTCAACAAAAGGTAGGGTTTCTATGTTTTTCTTGCAAGAACGAAGTTCTTGGCATGGATTTTGATGCTTTTTCATGAGTTTTGATCATGATCAAACCCTCCTAACCGTGGGTTTAACTCAGATCTAATGATTCATGGCAAAAACATGTTTATCTCTAAAGAAAACTCCTTTTGAAATTGGGTTTTTCATAAAAATCGGTTTCTTGGAAAATAGATTTGTAAAAATAGCTAGTATTCGATTTATGCTATGATTTTTATGCGAATGTTGGTTTGGGTTGATACAATATATTTTGTTCCATCTACTGTGAATATTTTAGATTTTTATGAATTTTATTTCATGCATTTTGTCTATTTTCTTTTGATTATTTCGAGATTCGGGTGACTCGGTTTGGCTCACCCGAATGCAAATCTCGGAATTTTCAGGTTTTCCACTTGACCTCCATTCAGTAAAACAGTTGTTTCTCCCTCTTCCGAAGGAGTTTTGACAAACAGATTATAGCGTTGGAAAGCTAACACAATTTCGCATGTACTGTAGAAATTTGGGCTTTGTCCATGAACCGAGCACGTCCCTGTGACAGTCAAAACAAAAACTGATAGGTCTGTAGTAAAACATTCATAACTCTCTCATACAAAGAAATTTTTACAAATGGTTTGTGGCTATGGATAGCTAACAACATTTCCTAGATACTATAAAAATCTCAGCTCTGTTCATATAGCCAAAAAAAATTTGTGTGCTCTGTATCAGTCAGACAGAGTTAAGGATTCGATAAATTCAAGGTCGGTCATTAGCCCGAGGTTCAAGAGATGCATAGTTTATATGTTTCTATGCACATTTCTTCATTTAATTAGCATGTATTATGTGAATGATTATGTATGTATGATTTTATGCAAAGTTTATGGGATTATGATATGAAATGTTAATAAAAGTATATGCATTAAAGATTTAGGATCAAAAGGTCCAATGAATACAAGTTTATGTTCAAAATTCTAAAAATGTGTTGACTACATATATGTTCATGATATCATGATGATATGATTGTTTCATTGATATAGATGTTCATATATATTCTCTTTGTTGCATTGGCCATGTACATGCATATGCCTTATGATGTGTAAAAATGAATAAGATATTTATGCTACGCATGTGCTCAAGTGTCTGTTACAAGTTTAATTAAGTGAATTTATCCAATGCTTTATAAGAATGCATTCATGACCATAAAGTGGTTTGAGTTTGATGTTGCATAAAAAGTAAGACTGAAATAAGTAATCATGTGACATTAAAACTCAAGGTACTTGCTGGGAGAGTAGCAAGTGATACACAACTTCGTAGGCAAGTCTGTAATTTGCACAGAAGGTTGCTCCTCCCCTCCCACGACTTTATGGGAAAACCTTTGCATTAGACTGCAGCGTAGAAGTTATAGTACTCATGAGGAAAAACTGAAGCATCGGGTTGAAAGGTGTTGGGAATCTCTCTCGTATTAACGTCCATCACCCTGTCTTAGTGAATGGACCTGGCCAGGCTAAAGTCACCTATGTATGTAAAACATGTCCTGTGTCATGGTCCTGATCTGAGAATGTCTGCCTGCGTCGTATCAGCAGAGCTAAGAAGTGATAACTTAAATGGTGTGTGCATTAAGTTGGCATCGCATGCATCATCTAATCAAGAAAATATAATTAAAGATAAGAAAATATACATGAATTGAAGGGTTTCTGCATATGGTAAGTCATGCATACTTTCTGTTCATGCATTTTGTATTTTGAATAGTCATGCATATTATCTGTTCATGCATTTTGTATTTTGAATAGTCATGCATATTATCTGTTCATGTATTTTGTATTTTGAATGTATGGATTAATGTGTTTCTGTTAAATGTGAAAATTATGAACATGCATGATTAGTTGTATGATTGTTTAAGTTAAATTAAAGGTTAAACCATGAAATTTCTATTGAAATCTTTGTCTTGTAATTATGTCTTACAAGTTTAGCATATTTAACTCTACTGAGACATGTTTTGTCTGACCCTATATGGTTTAATATTTCTCAGGTGAAGAGTAGGTACTTACGTGCGAAGGCGGAAGGTTGCGATGGGAACTGAGCCTACCTTTCCTCTGCTTCATGGATTCTGAACTTTGATTTTATTTTAATTCAATTCAAGGACAAATGTGATTAATTTTGGGTATTGTGGAACTTTGATTTTATTTCATGCATAGTAAATTAGTTGTTAAATTTTAAATTCCACAATTATATGTTTGTAAGCATTCATATGTAGTAGCATGCCAAGTTTTGTACCCAATGTGTTTTTCCGTTGTTAAATGCTAAAAGATTTAAATGTATTTCAAAAAAAAAATCCACCAATTTTCAGGTTACAAAAATTGGGGTGTTAAAAACATGGTATCAGAGCCTAAGGAAAGTATGGCACAAAGCTCGTCCAACCGACCACCATCGTTGTAAGTATCCTTCGATTTTTATTTGTTTTGATGGTTTGTTGTCAAAATTGTATGTCTGTAATTATTTCTGTTGATAAATGCGGAAAGAATTAGAACGTAGATCTGATAAAGTCACATGAATAAGAATTTTTGATTTATGCCCAACTTATAAGAAATCTGAATCCATGTGTGTGTTTGTAGATGGCCGAAAGACAGCCCCCAGGTTGGACTGCTCAGAGGGACTTCATTTTTGAAGCCCTCGCAAATCTGATGGCCAATTGTCAGAACCATGCCGGCAACGAAGGTAATGGCAATGGTGCAGGCCATCAGCATGATTGTCACATAGCGGCACCAGCTCTTGCAACCAATGGAGCGTCATACAAGCGCTTCATGGAGTTGAGCCCTCTTGCTTTCACTGGTAAGGAGGATCAGGATGCGGCGGAGGAATGGGTCTGTGCCATAGGCGAGATTTTTTAGATTCTCGAGGTTCCCACTGAGAGGTAGGATTCTTTTGCCACCTACCGGCTCCAGGGTGACGCCAAGAGCGGGTGGGAGACAACCTGCAAGGTACGCTACACACCGGACGAGCGATGCGCCCTCACATGGAAGGAGTTTACAGTGGTGTTCTTGGACAGCTACTTTCCCCAGTACGCACGTGATTGCAAGATGAAGGAATTTCTGGATCTTCGACAAGGGTCTATGAAGGTGGCGCAGTACACTACACGTTTTTGACACTTAGAGAAGTATTGTCGGCATACTTATACCACTGACGAGGCGCGGGCTAAGAAGTATGTGCAGGGTTTACGTGATGGCCTGAGGACAAGAGTGTTGACCAGCCGTCCTCAAAACCTCAACCAAGCCATCGAGATGGCCACGGTACTACAGGTGGGGAAAACTAGAACCAACTTTTTTGTTTTTCCAAAACAATCTCGATAGATCGTAATGATGTCTTTGTGATGTAGGATGACTGGGAGTCTTCTAAGAAGACTCAGCCTAGCCGTTTCGACAAGTCGAAGGGCAGTGGAAATAAGGCTCCTCGACCAATTGCAGAGAGTTATAAGGCGCCACTGGCAAGAAAGTCAAGGGACAACAGGGCGGTACACAAGCGCCACAGTCTTATGCAGTATGTAAGCACTGCAACAAGAGGCATCCTGGAGTCTACTACAGAGTCTCAGGTGCATGTCTCAGATGTGGGAAGCAGGGTCACTTTATCAAAGACTGCCCTATGAGGCCAGCTCAGGAGGGAGCTGCCCCTGTTCCTATAGGATCACAGCAGCCTCAGCAGCAGCGACCCCAGCAGTACCAGGCGCAAGGACAGAAGAAAGCTATTGGACGCGTGTATGCGACTTCTACAGAGGAGTTTGTTATCATCGCAAAATTTTTACTTTTGCAAGTCAAACTGACCTTTGAAAAGTTTTTTGAAAATAACTCGCCTCCGTTTTAAAATGCGGGAAAATTCCGTAGAATGGGACTCGCCTGTCGGTACGAGGTTCAACCGTTCCTGCCACCTTTAACAGGGGTAATTGAACCAAGGATCAATCTTATGCTCTACTCTATTCAACTTGTCTAAATCATATTCTAATTTTTAAATGCACAAAGAATCAGGCATGTGCTATGAATTTTCAGAAAATGCACATTTGAAAACATGATGTTTGCTTTGAATGATTGAAATTTTTAGAAAATGTAAATCTTGGAAATGATATCACATGAGAAATCGTGAAATGGGATTTGAAATATACTTCTGAGAGAAATAAAAATCGATTTTGAGGAATCCTTGACATTTGGTGAAAATCGATTCTGAGAGACTTGGTTTCTCTTAATTCAAACTTGGAAATTGAAATTCTAACTTAGAAAATTTGAGTTTGGAACTTGGGAAATACTTGAAATATCCTTTGAAATTCAATGTCTTTGGGAAAATCAATTTTGCTATAAGACTAAGGAGATTTTGAGAAAATGAACTTCTTTGAATTGAAATTTGAATTGGAATTGGCAAATGCATGAAATGAATGAATATGGATTTGAGGAATTGAGAAATACTTTTTGTATTTTTGAGAAATGCAGTGCATTTTGAAGTTAGCCTAAGAGTGTAGGCTGAATGTGGCTAATGTGAAGATCATAAATCTAGATATCCTTCATGTTCTGACTATGGCCATAAATATGAATTCCACCAAGTTTATAAACTTCATAAAAGCTAATGCATGTGCCATTCGTGTAGACCATGGTGAATTTATAAAAATATGCATGAATCATCATCCATCACACATTAAAATTATAAACTATATGCAATGCAACCTAAGCTAAGCAGGAAATGTAAATTCTTATTCCAAAGTTTAATTACAAGTTACATCACTATTGAAATTTAAATACATGAAAAATAAAGTCTTCAATGTACCTGCAAAACTAGAAAACTTGGTTAATGAATATATGTTGGCTTTTCTAGATTTATCCAACAATATCAGGAAATTGTTGGATTTTGCTAGATATAAGCCTTTTTGCCATGATTCTCTTAAATCAAAATGATAAAATATGAAGAAATAATAAAGGTAAAATATGAAAGTTCGAAATTGGGGTCAAAATGACCAAAATACCCCTAATAACAAGACTATGGCCTTGAAATTAGGGTTTTCAGAAAGATATTTTGATAAAATGCAAGTTTTGAAATTTGAATGGAATAAACTCAAACCAAATATGCTATGACATGATTAAAAATATGAAATTAGGGTTAGGGATTTCGAAATTTAGGTCAAATGACCAAATTGCCCCTGATAGCAAGACTTTGGCCTTAAAATCAGGGTTTTTAGAAATAGATTTTGATAAAAACTTAGGTTTTATGCACTAAATGAAATCAAATGAGCACAAAATTAAACCTAAAGCATCCTAATATGATTATGAACATGATTAAACCCTAAAAATATATACCTATGCACGAAAATCCAATAATATCACAAATTTTGTGATTTTTGCAGTGTTTTTGGATCTTTCAGGAACCCGGTTTTGCAATTTGCTTAATTCAGCCATAAAATGGATTCCAAAATCCATAAAAATTGGTACCTGCACTTGTTATAACCCTAATGTCGAATTGGAATTATAAAAATAATTTTTTGACATTAAATTAATCCGAAAATTGCATTAAACCCTAAAAATATGCTATTTTTGACCTAATTCACCAACCAGTCTCAGTCCAAGACCTGAACCAGGGGTCAAATCTCCATGGAAATTTATGAAATTTTACAGAGAGAAACTAGAAAGGAAAACAGAGATTTCCCAGTTTACAGATCGGAAAAATCATCTCCGGTTAGGGAGAAACCCTTCCGGCAATCTGAGCTAAAATATATCACTTTTAACTGGAATTAAAACAGCTATTCCAGATTGAAAATATAGACATAAATATAAATTCTAAACAAAAGTCTCTGAAATTTTAATGGTGAATAGTAGATAGAAAAATAACAATACTCACTTTTTACAGATCTAAAATCGGATCTGTGGTTTGTGATTTATGACTAACACAAGACTGATTAGGGTTTTGGTAAACCCTAACGAGTTTTAAATTTAAAAACAGATTCTTTAAAAGTGTAAAAATATTAAACAATGGTCAAAAAATCCGAAAATTTCACAGAAGACAGATCTACTCAATGTGAATCCATAGCACTTTACAGATCTAAAATCGGATATAAGATGAGAGAAATGTCATCACAGCAAGTTACCTTCTTGATTTTAACCACGATTTTAAAACTTTAAAAACCTGATTTGATGTCTGATTTTTTTGACAGGGTTCCCGAGATCCAAAACCTCTGATTTTTCTAAAGTAACTCAATAACTCATGCATGCATCACATATAAAAAAATCAGAAATACACAATGAGTGCTTCAATCCTAAATAACATCATCTTTACTGTTCTAAACCTAGAACACACAGAAATTTAAGAAACTTAAAAAACCATGCATTAACTAATGTAAATAAATAAAATAAACCATAAAACAGTAAATAAAAATTATTTCTATGCTATAGAACGTAAAACAAACATAAATAAACCATGAAAATAAAATAAAAACATGGAATCAATGGCTGGAATTTGATATCACCTTTAAAACATAGATTCAACCCATTAAAAAGGGTAAATCATATATTTTATTGGTTATTAATGCAAAGAATCATATTAAAATCAATTCCAATGGATTAAAATCTCTGTAAATCACCCAAAAAATGGTTGGATCACCTTCTTGGATCGTTCTTGCTGATTCTTGATGGTTCTTGAGGTTGAATCCATGGTTTAATCCATGAAGATGATGGCACCAATGGCTAAATCATGTTTAAAACAATGAAAAACATTAAATAAAAACTAAAAATTAGAGAAAATAGTTACCTTGAGGTTGCTGCAATGGAGGAAGGGCTGGATATGAGAGAGAAGCTCCAAGAATCCAAAGGAAAGCCAATTGGGAAAATCGACCCCCTATAGCCTTCTATTTATAAAAAAAAATTAGGTTAAAAATTAAATGTTTTAAAAAAAATTGGACTCTTCTAAGGGGGGCGATTTTGGGGTGGAGTTACCTAACTACCCCTAGTCTAAATTATCCTATTTAATACCTAATTAACCCCTAGACTCTCCTAAAAAATCCCCAAATGTAATGCCACTTGGCATTTTCTCACATTGGGTTTTTAAAACACCTTTAAAAACCTTTAAAAACACTAGTTTTAAAAACTAACTTTCAAAAATGAGTTTTTCAAAATGGTTTTGACTCTTCTAAACCTCTAACACTAACCAAGACATCAACTAACCCTAGTCTAGCCCTGACTTACTCAAATATGGCGCCACCCCGAGTGGGCCCTACTTGAGTTTTTCAAAAAGTGATTTTAAAACTTGAAATTGAAGGAGTTTTCAAAAGGATTTTCAAAAGCAATTTTAAAATTAGAATTTTTGAAATGGCATAGGGTTCTAACTGAATTAGAATTCCTCTGGATATGGTGCCAACTGAGTAGGCCAACATCGAGTTTTGGAAATTTTGAAATAAACACTGAAAATGGCTTTGAAAAAGGGTTAAAAACGACATTTGAAATTCAAGATTTTTGAAAATAGGGTCTCATGCGAACTGGAACTCCGGGTTAGAGTCCTGAACTCTTAGGACTATGAAATTTTAAATTTTAACAGCCAAATGAAAGAATTTTCAAAAGATTTTATCAAGAAATGATGAAATAAGTCAGAAAACACAGTCAGGGTTAGACTCCTAACTCGACCGAACTCTAAAATAGAGTCCTGAACTACCTGGACTCTGTAAAATGACCTAAATTTTGAAAATAATCGAAAAAGACTGAAAATGGAAGTAAAACAAACTTAAAAACAGACTCCTGACTAGATTAGGACTCTGAGACAGAGTCCTGATCGGACTGAAACTTTCAAAAATTTGAGAAATTTGATGAATAGAGGAATTCAGAAGCGACACCACTTCAATGGGTCTCATCTGTGAATTGAAATCGACTAAAATTTGAATTTGAAATGAATCCAGATTGTTTCCTTGAGAAAATATTTCAAAATATAAAGTCCTGGGGTTGGAAAATGACAGAGTATTGAATAAAAACCCAGGTTTTGAAATTGATTTTGAAATAAAGCTTTAAAATTCAAATCTGGATTGAATGTTTTGAAAACAAGAGTGTTGGATCTCGAAAATGAGATGGGATGACATGTAATGACATGCAATGTTATGCAATGCGATGAAATGATATGCAAAAATGTATGCAGTGATATGCAATTACATATGAAATGGACAAACACTGGATGAGGGTGAAAATTTGGGGTGTTTACAGATGCCCCTCTTTGCTGCTAAGCCTGTTGAAAGCCGAGCTTAGTGGCAAAGAAAACACGCCAAATTTGAACCATAAAAATGCCCCAGTTAGATAAATCTGACTGGGTATGAAGGAATTAATCCAAGTAATGATGATAGATATGAAATGGAGAATAAGGAGAAAATTTTACTTCAAAATGAAGTGAGATTCAGGTTTTGCCCTTAACCTGGATGGGACAGAGAATACCTCGTGTAGAAACGAAGCTCAGGTTTGACCCTTAACCTGACCGGGAAATGAAATACTTCATCAAAGTGAAGCTCAGGTTTGTACCCTTGACCTGATTGGGCTAAAAATGGAATACCTCATCAAAGGAGGCCCAGGTTTATACCCTTATCCTGATCGGGCGGAAAATGAAATACCTCATCAAAGGAGGCCCAGGTTTATACCCTTAACCTGATCGGGCGGAAAATGAAATACCTCATCAAAGGAGGCCCAGGTTTATACCCTTAACCTGATCGGGTAGAAAATGAAATACCTCATCAAAGGAGGCCCAGGTTTATACCCTTAACCTGATTGGGTAGAAAATGGAATACCTCATCAAAGGAGGCTCAGGTTTATACCCTTAACCTGATTGGGCAGAAAATGGACGGAATCCTCGAAAGAAGAGACCGTGATGGAACCCTCGGATTTTCGCACAATGAATCCGATATGGGTTTTGCAAAAGGAAGGAAATTGGGGTCCCTAAAGTTTGAAAAGAGATTGATTTTGGGCGCCTCATTGCTGAGACTAATTAACTTTTGAAATTGCCTTTTGCTGAAATTGGTGGCTTAACCTCAAGCCGAAATTGGACTGTCTATGGTGGGACAGTGGGGACACAGGGAAGTGTGCGAATCTGAGAGCCCGTGCGCTCAGATTTTACCAAAGAAGGGAAGGAATCTTGAAAACTCCCGTTATCAAGTCCTAAAAGGGATAACAACTGATGTTAGGATGTGCCAAAGATGAACCTCAAGCTCTCGCTTCACGCCAGGATAGCTAGAAAATATTGTCAAAATGTTGAAAATTATTGTTGATTCAAAATAATTGAAAGTGATGCGCATTGTTTTGAAAGTATTTCCTCTTTTCTACCTGAAGTATTACCTCCGACTGAGCTTAACTCCGTAGAATCAAGATTCGAATTCAAATTGCTTGCGATTGGCTTTCTTTCAAGGAAGCTATCAATTTCCTTGATATGGACGAAAAAGAAAGTATTCTTGATATTGCAAGAGCTATTGGTGAAAGAATATTGATAAAAGAATTTCACAAAATTAAAGAAAATTCTTGATAAATTTGGCAGTCTGATATTCTGGGATTCTTTTCTCATGATGATCTTTCTGCACTCTTTTTTTTTTTTTAGCAGATTGGAGCTCTCTTGGATTTTTCAGGAATTACATCATCCTTCATTCTGGAGATGTCCTGACTTTTCTCTCTTTTTTTCTTAGGAAGGGTACGTCACAAACTCCTTCATCTCAGAGATGTTCCGATCCTTCTTTTCTCTCAGGGATTATCTTGATAGTTATTGGCTCATTGGTTGGGAATCTCTTGATGATAGCTGGAATCAAATATCTTTTAGGGTTTGTCGGTAGGCTCATCACACTCGCCTTCATCTCGACGGTGATCTGAACTTTCCCTGGAAGGATCCGTCACAAACTCCGTCATCTTGGAGATGATCCAAATCTTCTTTGGCCCCGGGGGTCGACTCGCTTAATTCTCCTTCATCTTGACGACAATTGAGAGATCCCTTTTGCAGATATTTAATTGCAGCTTAGGTGATTGAGGAGATATGAGAATTGAGTGGATTTTTCTGTATCACCCAGGATATTTCGACTGCTTTATTTTTCAAGAATGGTCTTTAAAAATGTGTCATTGACTGCGATCAATATCAATCACTCATGGCTTTGCAACAACATTGAATTCTCTTTGCTGGCCATATCGCGGATTTATTCTTCATCCTTTTGGTTGGCCAATAGAAAGATTTTGAACCTTGAATCCTTTTTCGCGAAAGCATTACCCTTTCAGAAGTAATAATGGAGGTATTCTGAAGTAATAGTTTTGTGCAATAAAGATTTTTGAAATCAACAAATATTTAAGGACAAATTGGCAAAACTTTCTTGAAATCCTTTTGTGAAATCGAGCATTTGAAGCACAACGCAACACATCCATGACAGAAATTCTCTTCTCCTTTCCCCAAAGGAGAAGATTCAGAAATTGAAATTAGAAATTACTCCTCTCTTCCCTGAAGAGGAGGTGTTTGCAAAGCGAACTTTCGAAGAGAAATTAAGCTTTCGTCAAAACTTCCTAACATTAGGCTTCTCTTATGGAAAGGGGGCCGGAATTGGTGAGGTTGGTAAATTGGTCATGAAGGAACGAGTTCATCACACTCTCCCTGAAAAGAGGGTCCTTCATGATGAAATGGCCTAGTCTGAAATTATGGGGCCACAAGGAAAGCAAGTCTCCGTCGAGTCTCTCCTTATAAAAAGGGTTCCTTGTGTGAAATTTGGAATTTTGTTTTGCAAATGGTTCACAGAGACACGAGTCCCTTCAAACTCTCCCTGAAAAGGGGCTAAGTGAACGAATTGGATAGCATGCGAAAAGAGCGAGCTCCCTCGAACTCTCCCTATACAAAGGGTCTCTCGCAAGAGAAAATGATTGAAATTGGTATTGGGTGACTCAAAAGGGTCAAATATTGGAAATTGGAATTTTGAAATTTGATATTTGAAATTGGAAATTGGAAATTGGAAATTGGAAATTGGAAATTTGGAAATTGGAAATTGGAAATTAGAAATTAGAAATTTGGAAATTGATAATTGGAAATTAGAAATTGATAATTGGAAATTGGAAATTGATTGACCCGAAGGTCAAAATTGTGAATTGGTTTACTGAGAATGACATGGGTTCTATAGTGATTCAGCCTAAGAACGACATTGGTTCAATTGAGAACGGCATTGGTTCAATTAAGAACAACATTGGTTCAATTAAGAACAACATTGGTTCAATTAAGAACAACATTGGTTTCGCAGGGGTTCGACCTACGAACTATCAATTCCATAGGAATTCAACCTAAGGATCATAACTCAAGAAGGAATGATTCCAACTTGTGAGCTTTGAATGGACCAGGTGCTAAACTGGGTTTTTGAGGGAAGATTCGAATCGGAATTCAATTCTTCAAGGAAAACTAGATGTATTGGATTTTGAAAGAAAATTTGAGTCGGAACTCGGATCTTCTAGACCAACTCGCAGGGTAGTTTGAGTAGAAGTTCAAACTTGTAAAGGAAAGCCAAGCGAATTGGATTTGAAAGAAAATTCAAGTCGGAACTTGGATTTTCTAGACCAACTCTGAAGGAAAAGAAAACTCGAGTCGGAACCCGAATCTTCGAAGGAAAACCAGGTCCTATTATGGAAGGAAAAGAAATTCGAGTCGGAACTCGAATCCTGAAGGAAAGGTAGATCAATTTGGAAGGAGAAGAAATTCGAGTCAGAACCCGAATCCCGAAGGAAACTAGATTAACTAGAAGGTAAGAAGATTCAAGTCGGAACTCGGATCCTGAAGAAAAACTAGACCGGTTGGAAGGAAAAAAAATTCGAGTCGGAACTCGAATTCCGAAGGAAAACTAGATCAACTAGAAGGAAAGAAGATTCGAGTCGGAACTCGGATCCTGAAGGAAAACTAGACCGGTTGGAAGGAAAAGAAATTCGAGTCGAAACTCGAATTCCGAAGGAAAACTAGATCAACTAGAAGGAAAGAAGATTCGAGTCAGAACTCGAATCCCAAAGGAAAACTAAACCGGTCAGAAAGAAAAGAAATTCGAGTCGGAACTTGAATTCCTGAAGGAAAACTAGATCAATTAGAAGGAAAGGAAATTCGAGTCGGAACTCGAATCCCAAAGGAAAACTAGGTTAACCAAAAGGAAAGAGGATTCGAGTCGGAACTCGAATCCCGCAGGAAAACTTAAACCGGTGTGGAAGGAAAGGAAATTCGAGTCGGAACTCGAATTCCGAAGGAAAACTAGGTTAACCAGAAGGAAAGAAGATTCGAGTCGGAACTCAAATCCCGAAGGAAAACTAAATTAGTGGACACTGAATTTTAAAGTGTACCAGTGCAAACACCGGATTTTGAAAATGTGCCAATACAAGCACTATGTTTTGAAAAATTACCAGTACGAATACCGGGTTTTGGAAGATTACCAGTACGAGCACTGGATTTTGGAAGGTTACCAGTACGAGCACTGGATTTTAAAAGGTTACCAGTACGAGCGCTGGATTTTAAATGGTTACCAGTACGAGCACTGGGTTTTGGAAATTTACCAGCACGAACACTGATTTTTTGAAAAATTACCAGCACAACACTGGATTCTGAAGAATTACTAATTGATTTTGATGGAAATTTTTCAGTCTTCACCCTCACGACAACTTGGACAACTGTCGGGGCCTCAGGATTTATCCCTTATCCTGAATGGGGAGTTCGATGCAAATGCAAATTGATGCAGATGAATGCGAATGAATGCATGCAGATGCAAATGAATGTAAATGGATGCATATGTGTGCAAAATGAGAGATTTGTTTGATCCTGCCTGCATACAGGATGTTTTGAAGACAATTTTCAAAATAATGCCCCAGTGTAATGGGGGAGTAAGATATTGGATGAAAGGATAAATAATTGATATTTGAGGAATGTTCTCTGAAGATAACAGTGGAAAGATTGACGATGTTCTTCTTGATGAATTCGGGAGACACTCTGAAAGAGGTTACTCTTTGTAAAAAGACATTTTGTAAAGAAGGAGAAATACAAAAGATGATGCCAAACTATGAGGAAGATTGATAATTTTATTGATGAAAGAGATGAGACCATGCCATCCATACAAAATAACGAAAGCAAAATGCAAGAATGAAAGAGTGATGGCCTTGTCGCTCTTAGGGTGCTGATGAGCTGGCTGCTTTATCTTCTTCTTTGCCTTCCACAAGGATATTTTTATCGATATAGTCTTGAATAATATTCCTGAGAACGAAGCAGTACTCGGTATCGTGCCCCATGGCCCGATGAAACTTGCAGAATTGATCTTTAAATCTTCCCCTAATGATAGGAGGATCATCGACTCTTGGGAGCTTAATCATCTCCTTAGCCAACATAACTTCAAGAATTTCTTCACGCGGTTGATCTAGGGGAGTAAAGTCACGTTTAAAACTCCAGTTGTCGTGCTTTGACTTTTCTTGATCTTTCTCTTTATGCTGAGGACTAGATTGAAAAGGCTTATCATTGTTGGAGAACTTTCCTTTTTGGCCCTTGGATCCCTCTGAAGGATGATCATAATTTTTCTTGTTGCTTTTGCTATTATTGGCAGAGAGAATGAAATGAGACTTCGGAGATCTTACTGTATCTTTCGCGAGCATGTATTCCAAAAAGCTTTCAAATATTTGATCCAAAGGGGCCATCTTGCGGTTCTGATTTCGATCATCACACTGCACCTCTTGTCGAGTGTTTGATTTCTGCTGAGATTTGGATAAGACAGTCGATTGGTATTCTTTCTTATTTTCAACGAAGAAATTCTTGTCGATATGATCTTGGACAATGTTCTTGAAGACGAAACAATGGTCGGTATCATGTCCTACTGCCCTATGAAATTTACAGAATTGATCCCTGAATTTTCCCATGACTGTGGGAGGATTCGCGACTCTTGGAAGTTTTACCAATTCCTTGGCCAACATATATTCAAGGATTTCGTCGAGAGGCTGCTCGAGAGGAGTAAACTGGCGATTGCAATCCCAACCGTCCCGCTTTATCTTTTCTTTCTGCTGACTCAATTTTCCACTCTGCTTTAAAGATTTCTCTTTCTGACTTGTGTGATCGCCTTTGTTATCCTTGCACCCCTCGCGGTGGGCCTTGACAGAATTTGTCTTTTTTGAATCTTGATTATTCCTGACGGGAGTGATGCTCTTGCAGAAATCTTTGCCCGTGAAGACCTTCTTGCCCTTGTCGCGGGCTTCCAAAACTTTAATCTTCTTTGCCATTTCCTTCAGTTGTATTTGGATTGGATCATCCATTGCTTGATTTTTCAATTTATAGGTTGTCCCTTGTCTATGAGGGGATCTTTGAAATGCTTGCTGAACTTCATACTCTTCATCGGTGTTACCTACCGATCCTGATTCATCCGATGTATCTTCCTGTTGGATATGTTCCTTGAATAGCTTCAGAACTTTCTTGATTGCCTGGTCTTTTGCCTTCTGCTTAACCCGAGTCTCTTCTATACTAGTTTCAGTTTGTTCTGCCAGTATCTTGGCCATCATTTCTTTGAACATAACATACATTCGGGGATCGATGCCATCATCCGCTTGCTGACTCTGACTTCTGACTGATCGGAGTGAGTCCATTTCCTCTTCTGAAGCGATCGAGTATGCCACACCTTCTATTGATGCAGTTTTCTCTCCGGACCTTGTCAGAACCACTGAGTATCACGAATGCTCTTTTGAATGTTATTAATGCTCTCTCTGCAAGGCAGAACTGATGGTTAGGCTTCTGAAGGAAATTTGGTTGGAGGAAAATATTTGTTGAGAATTTTGGTAGACAATTGAAATAATATCCCATTGCTAGGGATTGAGTCGTCGCTGGGATTACGACAATTGCGTTGCTATTCTTTGCAAGATAAACAACTGAAAATATGCCTTGTTACCTAGGCGAGGTCGTCAAACCAAAGTGAAATGTAAAGGAATTTTATTGAGGGGAAAAACATGATTTTATCAATAATACACTTGACAGAGGGGAGGGGGACAGACAATTTTCCACCACTCTACAAAATCAGAAGACACACGAGGACCAGGAAAAATAGTAAGACTGACAAAGGAATCCCAGCCGTGTTTGGCAGAATGGTATGCTCCGGACCACTGATCTGATGCGAGATTGAATTCTGGCAGAACCCCCGCTAGTGGACGAATCTCTACGCGCTTCTGCCTCTGAGAGAACTGCCTGACACACCGCTCGGGATGATAGTATGCGCAGAAAAATGGGCCAAGTAGTCTGAATCGCTTGCCGTAAGCATAAGTATATCTGGGAGGTGATTCCTGGCGATCAAAGTAGTCCCATACGACCTCTTCCTCCTGAAGGTTGTCGATCAAGAACCAGTATCGTGCAACTGGAAGAAGCTTCTCTCCATTGTATCTGAAGGAACTGGCTCGGACTGGCACATGTCGGAGGAACCAAGACTGCAAGGCATAGGTGCACCCTTCGACTAGAATGGATTCTCCGAGTGCGAAACGAGTCAACCCTCGGTATAGAAAAGCGAGTGCGGCCATGGCTATTGAGAGGTGGCTGGTCTGTCGACTTCCCCATCTCCTCATAAGCTGAACTATTCTGATATCCATGTAATTCCATCCATCGGGAAAGAAAGCTAATCCCACCGTGCACAGAACCATCGCGTGCTGAATTCTCTCTCGAGCTGTCCTGGACAACGAACTGACTTCCACAAATGTCTCATGTTGTCTGTAGATTTCGAGCAGATCCACATATTCATTTCCATCTTCTTCAATCAGAGGCCAAGACTTGCGTCCTGTCATGCGAGCTAAGGCATATTTTGGGTCCAGACCCTTGACATTAATCAGAAATTGTGTCTCCAATGGATCTCCAGGCTGACCGGCTGGCTCAAGCAATCCCATAATCTCTGAAAATTCATCCATCAGTACTGTCATCTCGCCCCACGGGAACCAGAAGGTAGAAGTGCTCGGATTCCACCGCTCTGCTAGTGCATGAATCAAGTTGCCGTTGACTGTCTGCTTTCCCACTGCGGACGCCAGTTCCAATCCACACTCATCCAGATGGTCCGGAAACATACGAGAGAAGTTTTTGAACCATGAATAATACCACCGGGGAAAGAAGGATCCGGTGCTGAGGACTCGATGTTCGGGAAGACGTTGTCGCACCTCGTAGGAGATGTGACCCTCAGGGAAGACTGAATCAAGCTGACTGGATGCCATCATAATAGACTGGAAAACATGGAAAATTTGGAATAAGACTTGGAAAATACAGGAATTTTGAGAAAAATGCAGGCAGGATAAAAATAAAGCAGGAAATTCGAGATCCAGAAGACAGGAAAGACGGGAAATCATCTGGAGTTTTGAAGAAAATGGAGGAACTTTATGAAAATCGTCCAGGGTTTAATGAAATATAAGGAAGTACTTTATAAAATAAAGTATTTTGAAAATCGTCCAGGATTTAAAACATGGACAGTACATGGACATGGGCTGGGGAATTTTAAAAAAATCGTCCAGTATTTTAGAAAATTGGGGAAAATATGGAAAATAAAAGGAGATGACTATAACATATTCAATCACATGCTGCACAAACAAGTATGCACAAACAGCATTCTCTAAAAGCTGACTCTAGATGCACAAATTTTGAAATGGCTGTAGAAGCTTAATCCTAACTCTAAGGCTCAGATCATCTGTATCCAATCCAGTTATGCCTATATACTCAAGCCAAGGCTCGATGTACGTGGCATAAAATCAATTCCTCCGGTTCTAGGTTCAAGTTTTCCAACATCCTTGAGCACCTGCCGATATACGTTGGACTATGGCCCTTGGTACGTGGCAGGGGGGTTTTCACCCAAATAGGTGGCCCAGTTGTGAGGCTCTGTCCCGAACTATGGTTCTGGAAGAGAGCCCAGCAACGTGAAGACCGGGACAATATAGGTGGGGGTGGTTTTTGAAAAACATGAGCACATGCAATCAAACAGAAGGCTCTAAGTCCTAAAGAGATAGAATTTTGAAATATTTGAAGAAGCAAACATTGTTTTCATACAATTCCTAAATTGAGGAGTGTTGTATTAGACCTAAGTCTATGTGAGCATGAATAATTCTCCTCAATATGGTCCTATCAAACCATACCTAGTCTATATGCATTCCATGCCAGCTGGGTTCAAGTCTAGGCTCCTAGGTTCAGATGATATCATAAAGTAAAGCTGACATTCCATGGAAATCGATTTTGACAATTTGAACTAAGTAGAGCATTAGATTGATCAGGCAAAGACAAGGTCCCATCTCGGTCGCCAAACCTGTTATCATCGCAAAATTTTTACTTTTGCAAGTCAAACTGACCTTTGAAAAGTTTTTTGAAAATAACTCGCCTCCGTTTTAAAATGCGGGAAAATTCCGTAGAATGGGACTCGCCTGTCGGTACGAGGTTCAACCGTTCCTGCCACCTTTAACAGGGGTAATTGAACCAAGGATCAATCTTATGCTCTACTCTATTCAACTTGTCTAAATCATATTCTCATTTCTAAATGCACAAAGAATCAGGCATGTGCTATGAATTTTCAGAAAATGCACATTTGAAAACATGATGTTTGCTTTGAATGATTGAAATTTTTAGAAAATGTAAATCTTGGAAATGATATCACATGAGAAATCGTGAAATGGGATTTGAAATATACTTCTGAGAGAAATAAAAATCGATTTTGAGGAATCCTTGACATTTGGTGAAAATCGATTCTGAGAGACTTGGTTTCTCTTAATTCAAACTTGGAAATTGAAATTCTAACTTAGAAAATTTGAGTTTGGAACTTGGGAAATACTTGAAATATCCTTTGAAATTCAATGTCTTTGGGAAAATCAATTTTGCTATAAGACTTAGGAGATTTTGAGAAAATGAACTTCTTTGAATTGAAATTTGAATTGGAATTGGCAAATGCATGAAATGAATGAATATGGATTTGAGGAATTGAGAAATACTTTTTGTATTTTTGAGAAATGCAGTGCATTTTGAAGTTAGCCTAAGAGTGTAGGCTGAATGTGGCTAATGTGAAGATCATAAATCTAGATATCCTTCATGTTCTGACTATGGCCATAAATATGAATTCCACCAAGTTTATAAACTTCATAAAAGCTAATGCATGTGTCATTCGTGTAGACCATGGTGAATTTGTAAAAATATGCATGAATCATCATCCATCACACATTAAAATTATAAACTATATGCAATGCAACCTAAGCTAAGCAGGAAATGTAAATTCTTATTCCAAAGTTTAATTACAAGTTACATCACTATTGAAATTTAAATACATGAAAAATAAAGTCTTCAATGTACCTGCAAAACTAGAAAACTTGGTTAATGAATATATGTTGGCTTTTCTAGATTTATCCAACAATATCAGGAAATTGTTGGATTTTGCTAGATATAAGCCTTTTTGCCATGATTCCCTTAAATCAAAATGATAAAATATGAAGAAATAATAAAGGTAAAATAAGAAAGTTCGAAATTGGGGTCAAAATGACCAAAATACTCCTAATAACAAGACTATGGCCTTGAAATTAGGGTTTTCAGAAAGATATTTTGATAAAATGCAAGTTTTGAAATTTGAATGGAATAAACTCAAACAAAATATGCTATGACATGATTAAAAATATGAAATTAGGTTTAAGGATTTCGAAATTTAGGTCAAATGACCAAATTGCCCCCGATAGCAAGACTATGGCCTTGAAATCAGGGTTTTTAGAAATAGATTTTGATAAAAACTTAGGTTTTATGCACTAAATGAAATCAAATGAGCACAAAATTAAACCTAAAGCATCCTAATATGATTATGAACATGATTAAACCCTAAAAATATATACCTATGCACGAAAATCCAATAATATCACAAATTTTGTGATTTTTGCAGTGTTTTTGGATCTTTCAGGAACCCGGTTTTGCAATTTGCTTAATTCAGCCATAAAATGGATTCCAAAATCCATAAAAATTGGTACCTGCACTTGTTATAACCCTAATGTCGAATTGGAATTATAAAAATAATTTTTTGACATTAAATTAATCCGAAAATTGCATTAAACCCTAAAAATATGCTATTTTTGACCTAATTCACCAACCAGTCTCAGTCCAAGACCTGAACCAGGGGTCAAATCTCCATGGAAATTTATGAAATTTTACAGAGAGAAACTAGAAAGGAAAACAAAGATTTCTCAGTTTACAGATCGGAAAAATCATCTCCGGTTAGGGAGAAACCCTTCCGGCAATCTGAGCTAAAATATATCACTTTTAACAGGGATTAAAACAGCTATTCCAGATTGAAAATATAGACATAAATAGCAATTCTAAACAAAAGTCTCTGAAATTTTAATGGTGAACAGTAGATAGAAAAATAACAATACTCACTTTTTACAGATCTAAAATCGGATCTGTGGTTTGTGATTTATGACTAACACAAGACTGATTAGGGTTTTGGTAAACCCTAACGAGTTTTAAATTTAAAAACAGATTCTCTAAAAGTGGAAAAATACTAAACAATGGTCAAAAAATCCAAAAATTTCACATAAGACAGATCTACTCAATGTGAATCCATAGCACTTTACAGATTTAAAATTGGATATAAGATGAGAGAAATATCATCACAGCAAGTTACCTTCTTGATTTTAACCACGATTTTAAAACTTTAAAAACCTGATTTGATGTCTGATTGTTTTGACAGGGTTCCCGAGATCCAAAACCTCTGATTTTTCTACAGTAACTCAATAACTCAGGCATGCATCACATATAAAAAAATCAGAAATAAACAATGAGTGCTTCAATCCGAAATAACATCATCTTTACTGTTCTAAACCTAGAACACACAGAAATTTAAGAAACTTAAAAAACCATGCATTAACTAATGTAAATAAATAAAATAAACCATAAAACAGTAAATAAAAATTATTTCTATGCTATAGAACATAAAACAAACATGAATAAACCATGAAAATAAAATAAAAACAGGGAATCAATGGCTGGAATTTGATATCACCTTTAAAACATAGATTTAACCCATTAAAAAGGGTAAATCATATATTTTATTGGTTATTAATGCAAAGAATCATATTAAAATCAATTCCAATGGATTAAAATCTCTGTAAATCACCCAAAAAAGGGTTGGATCACCTTCTTGGATCGTTCTTGCTGATTCTTGATGGTTCTTGAGGTTGAATCAATGGTTTAATCCATGAAGATGATGGCACCAATGGCTAAATCATGTTTAAAACAATGAAAAACATTAAATAAAAACTAAAAATTAGAGAAAATAGTTACCTTGAGGTTGCTGCAATGGAGGAAGGGCTGGAGAGGAGAGAGAAGCTCCAAGAATCCAAAGGAAAGCCAATTGGGAAAATCGACCCCCTATAGCCTTCTATTTATAAAAAAAATTTAGGTTAAAAATTAAATGTTTTAAAAAAAATTGGACTCTTCTAAGGGGGGCGATTTTGGGGTGGAGTTACCTAACTACCCCTAGTCTAAATTACCCTATTTAATACCTAATTAACCCCTAGACTTTCCTAAAAAATCCCCAAATGTAATGCCACTTGGCATTTTCTCACATTGGGTTTTTAAAACACCTTTAAAAACACTAGTTTTAAAAACTAACTTTCAAAAATGAGTTTTTCAAAATGGTTTTGACTCTTCTAAACCTCTAACACTAACCAAGACATCAACTAACCCTAGTCTACTCCTGACTTACTCAAATATGGCGCCACCCCGAGTGGGCCCTACTTGAGTTTTTCAAAAAGTGATTTTAAAACTTGAAATTGAAGGAGTTTTCAAAAGGATTTTCAAAAGCAATTTTAAAATTAGAATTTTTGAAATGGCATAGGGTTCTAACTGAATTAGAATTCCTATGGATATGGTGCCAACTGAGTAGGCCCCCATCGAGTTTTGGAAATTTTGAAATAAACACTGAAAATGGCTTTGAAAAAGGGTTAAAATCGACATTTGAAATTCAAGATTTTTGAAAATAGGGTCTCATGCGAACTGGAACTCCGGGTTACAGTCCTGAACTCTTAGGACTCTGAAATTTTAAATTTTAACAGCCAAATAAAAGAATTTTCAAAAGATTTTATCAAGAAATGATGAAATAAGTCAGAAAACACAGTCAGGGTTAGACTCCTAACTCGACCGAACTCTAAAATAGAGTCCTGAACTACCTGGACTCTGTAAAATGACCTAAATTTTGAAAATAATCGAAAAAGACTGAAAATGGAAGTAAAACAGACTTAAAAACAGACTCCTGGCTGGATTAGGACTCTAAGACAGAGTCCTGATCGGACTGAAACTTTCAAAAATTTGAGAAATTTGATGAATAGAGGAATTAAGAAGCGACACCACCTCAATGGGTCTCATCTGTGAATTGAAATCGACTAAAATTTGAATTTGAAATGAATCAAGATTGTTTCCTTGAGAAAATATTTCGAAATATAAAGTCTTGGGGTTGGAAAATGACAGAGTATTGAATAAAAACCCAGGTTTTGAAATTGATTTTGAAATAAAGCTTTAAAATTCAAATCTAGATTGAATGTTTTAAAAACAGGAGTGTTGGATCTCGAAAATGAGATGGGATGACATGTAATGACATGCAATGTTATGCAATGCGATGAAATGATATGCAAAAATGTATGCAGTGATATGCAATTACATATGAAATGGACAAACACTGGATGAGGGTGAAAATTTGGGGTGTTTACAGAGTTGCAAGAAGATGACAATGTCATTGAAGGTATAATCTCTATTGCAAAGTTTGATGCTAAGGTTCTTTTTGACACTGGTGCTACGCATTCCTTTATATCTATACATTTTGCGAATTTGATTGGTGTCACGCCGACTTCTTTGGGATATATTCTGGAAGTTTTCACACCTTCAAGTGGTAGTTCTATCGCTCGTACCTATCTATCCAGAGTAGAGGTTATGATTGCAGAGCAGAACCTCCCTGCCAATCTTATCCTTTTGGATATGGTCTGTTATGATGTGATTCTTGGCATAGATCGGATGTATGAGCATTACGCTTGTATGCTTTGTCGTGGGCGACGCATTCAATTTACTCACCCCGATCAGCCTGTACTTACAAGTCACATAAAAATGAGAGCAAAGGATGACTTATTTCACCACTAAAGGCACATCGTTGTGTAGAAAAGGGCTGTGAGGCCTTTTTGGCCAGTGTTTCTCTGTTAGACCCCAGCACTACACCACTGGAGGACTTGGACGTAGTTCGAGAGTTTTCGAACGTCTTCTCAGATGATCTGCCAGGCATACCGCCTACCAGAGAGGTGGATTTTGCGATAGAGTTGGTGCTTGAAACGGCCCCGATATCCAAAGCACCCTATCGTATGGCCTCAGTAGAGTTAGAAGAGCTAAAGAAGCAGTTGCAAGAATTGTTGGACAAAGGCTTTATTCGCTCCAGTGTTTCGACTTGGGGTGCTCCAGTGTTGTTCGTCAAAAAGAAGGATGGGTCAATGCGTATGTGCATTGACTACAGGATGTTGAATCACGTAACAATCAAAATCAAATATCCTCTTCCCAGGATTGATAATTTGTTTGATCAACTACGAGAGGACAAGGTCTTCTCCAAGATTGAACTTCGATCAGGGTACCATTAACTGAAGATCAAAGAACCCGACGTGCAGAAGACAGCATTCAGGACGCAGTACGGCCATTACGAGTTTTTGGTGATGCCCTTCAGGTTAACCAATGCCCCTATGGCATTTATGGACCTGATGAATCGAGTCTATAGGCCTTACCTAGACCTTTTCGTGATCGTATTTATAGACGATATCTTAATTTACTCCGAGCAAGGAAGATCATAGGGAGCATCTAAAGATTGTTCTCGAGACACTTCGACAACATCAGCTATATGCTAAGTTCTCGAAGTGCGAGTTTTGGCTTAATCAAGTTATGTTCTTGGGTCACGTAATCTCTAAAGATGGGGGTGTCAGTCGACCCTGCCAAGGTGGAAGCAGTCATGGATTGGAGACAACCTAAGAGTGTATCAGATATAAGCAGTTTTCTCGGGCTTGCATGCTATTATCGTTGTTTTATCCAGGATTATTCGAAGATCGCTTCACCTATGATGAAGCTACTTCGTAAAGGAATTAAGTTTGTTTGGACTCAACAATGCGAAAAAAGCTTACAAGAGCTGAAGAAGAGGCTTACTACAGCCCCTATTCTCATATTGCCTTCTGGGCAAGGAGACTTTGTGATTTATAGTGATGCATCAGGTACTGGTTTGGGATGCATTTTGATGCAGCATGGCAAGGTGATCGCCTATGCATCACATCAGTTGAAGGTGCATGAGCGAAACTACCCCACCCATGACTTGGAGCTTGCTGCAATAGTTTTTGCACTGAAGGTATGGCGACATTATTTGTACGGTGAGCAGTTTGAGGTCTTCTCAAATCATAAGAGCCTCAAATATATCTTCCCACAGAAGGATTTGAACATGAGGCAGAGACGATGGTTAGAATATCTAAAAGATTATGTCTTCTCTATTTCTTATCATCTAGGCAAAGTCAATGTAGTGGTTGATGCTTTGAGTAGAAAGGTTGGAAGCCTTGCAAGTTTTATCAGCAGTGAGTGGAGATTACTCGAAGACATGATAGATTGGAAGCCTTTTGAAGCAGAATCAGGTCAGATTCAGATCGCTAGCACGGCTGTGTGGACAGAACTCATGGACTGGATCATCGCCCAACAGAAGGATAATCCTGAATTCAATAAGATGATTGCAGCATGCAAGCAAGACCAGTCAGCATTGCACTTAGAGGAGGATGGAAGCATCTGGTATGGCCAAAGGCTCTGGGTGCCCGCAGAGCCCCAGTTGAGGAAAGAGTTATTTGAAGAGGCGCATCGTACCGGATTCACTGTACATCCCGGAAGCTCCAAGATGTATAAGGATCCTCCGAGGAATTACTGGTGGCCTGGCATGAAGAGAGACGTCGCTGAGTACATGTCGAGATGCTTAATCTGCCAGCAGGTTAAGATAGAGCACCAGAGACCAGGCGGTATGATGCAGTCGATTGAGAATCCACAGTGGAAGTGGGAAGACATTACCATGGAATTTGTGGTTGGTCTACCCAAGACACACCAACAGTATGACACCATTTGGGTGATCGTGGATCGCCTTATAAAGTCAGCACACTTCTTGTCGACCAAGGCGAATCAAACCTTGGAGAGTTTGGCAGATTTATATGTCGACGAGATTGTCAGATTACATGGGGTACCTATTTCGATTATCTCAGACAGGGATCCTAGATTCACGTCATAGTTTTGGGGACAAAGCTTAAATTTAGTACAGCTTTTTACCCTTAGACAGATGGTCAGTCAGAGAGGACTATTCAGACACTCGAGGATATGTTGCGAGTGTGTGCATTAGAGTGGAAAGGTGACTGGAGTAAACACCTAAAGTTAGCTGAGTTCGCCTATAATAATAGTTATCATTCGAGTATCGGCATGGCCCCATATGAGGCATTGTACGGGTGACCCTGTAGGTCCCCTGTTTGTTGGAGCGAGGTAGGTGATCGAACTGTCGAATCGCCTATAGTTTTGCAGCATTATACGGATCGAGTACAGTTGATTCGTAAGAGGCTTTTGACAGCGCAGAGCCGTTATAAGAGTTATGCAGATCCAAAGAAACGAGTGGTTTCTTTTGAGGTTGGTAATCATGTGTTTGTCAGGGTATCGCCAACGAAGAGTGTTTTTCAGTTCGTCAAGAAAGGAAAATTGAGTCTGAGGCATGTAGGATTGTTCCTCATCCTCGAGAGGGTAGGAGTCATCGCGTATAGATTGGCACTTCCCCTTCAGTTCTCCAACATCCATGATGTTTTTCACGTGTCGATGTTGAGAAAGTATGTGCCAGATCCCACTCATGTTATTCAGTATGACGAGGTCGAGGTTCAGAGAGATCTCACTTTTGAGGAATGACCGGTAGAGATAGTAGATCGACGAGAACAAGTGTTGCGACATAAGTCAATTCCACTTGTTAAAGTACGATGGCAGCACCACGATCTTGAGGAGTGTTCTTGGGATCCCGAGGCCGATATGAGAGCTAAATATCTATACTTGTTCGGTACGTAATGTTAACCAAATTTCGAGGACAAAATTTTCTTAAGGGAGGTTGGATGTAATATCCAAAAATTTCTAAGTTCTTTTTCTATAATATTGTGAAATTCTTGAATTTTGTGCCAATATAGAATCCTAATCTCTTTAAAATTGAATGTTTGAGTATATTTGTAATGCTTAGGGGGTTTAATATGTTAAAAAGTAATAAATATAAACCCTACATGGTTTGGATATTTGAGAAAATCCTAAGTGATGTCTAATTGAAAATGTCACTCTTAAAAAGAAAATGTTGAATTTTCTTTAAGTAAATTTATTTAAATAATATGAATTAACAAAAGTAGATTGTGAACATATACATATTAATATGCTTAATAAGTTGTAATTAGTGGATACTTAATGTCTTTACATTTTTATATGATTTGTGGTTATATAAAACAAAAACAATTTTTTATTAGAATTTTATGGTTATTTAATTATAGTTTAATAAAATAGAATTTTGTTATAAATTAAACTCATTTTTTTGTTAGTTTAGTAGGAGCCCATAGGTGAGCCGTCCCATCCTATGTGGCATCTTACTTCAAATTTATTTTGAAAATAAAGGTATGGTGTTTTTCAAGCTTATTTAAAGCTTGAATAGTCAAAGTGGAGATCAAGGGCTCCAAATGACTTTTATTATAGTGATCAGGGGCTGGAATTAATTTCAGCCCATAACCTACCTCATGAGGGGTTATAAAACCCTCTCATAGCCCACACCCCCCTCATTTGGGCTGGAAAAAAAATTTTGTCCCCTGGATTGGCGCCACTTTTCTTTTCTCTCTCCTCCCATTTATCTGTCAAGTGTCAGTATGGGGCTACCTTAAGAAGCCACCACATGTCATTCCATGCCATGTGTCAGTGTCCACCATCTTCACCCTGTGCCATGTGTCATTCTAAGGTCACCATGAGATGCCATGTGTCATGTGTTGTCCTGTTCAGAAAAAGTAGAGCTTCTCTCCTCTGAGGTGGCGCCATTTAAAGTGTGTCTCCTGCAAAGGACACGTGTCAACCTCTCCTTCCTTCAGAAAAGTAGCCTGACACATGTCTCTCCCTACTTTTCTCAGAAAAGTAGGAGACTTGTGTCACTCCTAGATTCCTCCAGAAAAAGTAGGCTTGTCTCCTCTGAGGTGGCGTCATTTTAAGTGTGTCTCCTGCAGAGGACACATGTCAATCTCTCATTTCCTCAGAAAAAGTAAATGCCACATGTCATTTCCTACTCTCTTCAGAGAAAGCTAGAATTCAAACATTCAAATCCTCCCAGAGGTGGCGCAAATCCTAAATTTCACCTTTTCTATTTTGTCTGAGATGGCGCCACATGGCTTGGACCTCCTTCTCTTCCCTCTGCCACGTGTCAATCTCTGCTTCTTTCAGAAAAAGTAGGATGACACATGTCTTCCCCCTACCATTTCTCAGAAAAGTAGATTGAAATTCCACTAGAGGGGAGGTGAATAGTGAAATATGATAGAGATCGATAAAATAAAATAATTAAGCAATAAGGCACAACACATAAAACACAGAATATATACTGGTTCGGTCAGTATCCAGACCTACATCCAGTCCCCAAGCAAACCACTTGAGCTTTCCACTATAACATCTGAGTCACCGGATAAATAGTACAACACCCTCTTCCTCAGAGGTCTTCTTCTCTCAACAGAGAAGGGGCACAGCCTCTTCCACAGAGGTCTTCTTCTCACACCAGAGAAGGACAACACCCTCTTTCACAGAGGTCTTCTTCTCTCAACAGAGAAGGGCAACACCCTCTTTCTCAGAGGTCTACTTCTTTCAACAAAGAAGGAATACAGTGAATAACAGAGTTACAATACTTCCTATAGAACCTTCAGAATGATATGAATGCACGAATGAAGGATTCTCAGAATGTTCTGTTTGTCACTCAGAGGATACTCTTTGTCAAAGAGCTGGACTTGACTTTTTCTCTTTTCTTTCTTTTCTTTTTCTCTTTCTTTTTCAAGGCTCTCTTTTCAAATATCGAATAGGAATTTTTCTCGTTGTAAGCTCACACGTCTATTCCATTCCATTGTCTGAATAGTTTATTTTAGTGTGTTTATATAGCTTTTAAAAAGTAGTCGTTACATTTTGGAATTGTAACTTTTTGAAATGTGAAATGTTATGTCATTTCAAAAACACCTTTTAGAGAAGTTCGAGAATGCCTTTTTCCATAAAAGTTAAAAAGGTCATGATTGCTAAAGACGATAATTGATTGTACATAGCCTATGATATAATAGATGATATAGTAAAAATTTACGTGAAATGTAGCAAATTTTTGATAGGTTTAGAGAAGTATATTAATAGGTCAAAGAAAGAGATATATCATTTGAATATGAGGAATATACTATTTTGTTGGAGATCGGCAAGCCTATCGTGAGATAGAGGAGTGATAATAAAAAAAATATTTCGATTAGACATAAAGTTGTTTTGAGAGAAACAAAGAGAAACTCGTGAAGAGAGAGAGAGAGAGAGAGAGAGAAAGTGAGAAATGATGGCCTACTAAAACAAGAAACAAATGGGTGTTATAATGCATGGGTTGAAGTGTAGAAGATTGTTATTCGTATGAGGGGTTTTCACAAGAGGACAAAAGGTGATGAAAGGATGTTATGAGATGAGTGATATGAAAGAGTGTCATAATTACTTATATTTAAAGAAGGTAGTACTCATGGGTATGCGTGGAGGAGGATAGGACAAAGTGTGATTATTAATGTGTACTTGAAAGGTGACAAAATGAAAGACATAAAGAATGTGTTGTTATTCATAGAAGTTTTGGTTTGAGGAACAAGGTTTTTGGAGGAATTTGATTGAAGGAGTTCATAGTTTCTTTAGGAAAATAGTAAAGAAGTCAAAGTTATGAATAGAGATTCAAATCGTATGTGTGAGAGAGAGAAAAGTAACTAAAGTAATTATATAGTAAAGAGAAAGTCAAGTTATGAGAAACAATAATTATGAAAGTGATGTGAAAGATGTGACAAGAGGTAGAATGTACTTTGACATGAAGTTTCAACTTTTAAGGCAATGTGTGGTATTCGAGACCCTTAGAAATGATTCTTTTGTAAAAATAAAATAAAAAATTGAAAAATGAAGACACGAAAATTTTTAAAGTTCTTTTATTATCCTTATTAAGATGAATTTAGTAAATATTATGAACTCGAGTGAACTCAATATTTTAGTTTTATATATCATTCAATTTACATATACCTAGTTCTCTTCTTATTCTTATAAAATCTTCATTTTTTAAAGGTTTAGTAAAGATGTCTGCTAGTTGTTTATCTGTGGGTATAAATTCTAGTTTAATTATATTATTTAAGACTTGTTCTCTTAGAAAGTGATGTCTAATTTGAATGTGTTTAGTTCGTGAATGTAAAACAGGATTTTTGGAAAGGTTAATAGCACTTGTGTTATCACATAAAATAGTTGTATTTTCGAATTTTAAACCAAAATCTTTCAAAGTTTGTTTCATCCAGATGACTTGTGTACAGGCTAGGCTAGCAGCAATGTATTCGGCTTCAGTAGTTGATAAGGATACACAGTTTTGTTTCTTACTGAACCATGATACTAGTGAGTGCCCTAGCATGTGACATGTTCCACTTGTGCTTTTTCTGTCAGATTTACTTCCAGCAAAGTCAGCATCACTGAATGAGATTAGATCAAATGTAGAGGATTTTGAATAGAATAATCCAAAATCAACTGTGTCTTTTAAATATCTCATTATTCTTTTTACAGCTTTAAGATGTGATTCTTTTGGATTTGACTGAAATCTAGCACACAAGCAAACACTAAACATAATATCTGGACGGCTAGCAGTTAAATAAAGAAGTGATCCTATCATACCTCGGTATACCTTTGTATCAACAGACTTACCATCTTCATCTTTGTCCAACACAGTAGTAGTGCTCATAGGAGTAGATTTTGAAGCAGTTGAGTTCATGTTGAACCTCTTCAGAAGTTCACTAGCATACTTAGATTGATTGATGAAAACTCCATCCTTGGTTTGCTTAATATGCAGTCCAAGAAAGTAGGTGAGTTCTCCCATCATACTCATTTCGAATTCCTTTTGCATGGACTTAGAAAAATCTTCACAAAGAGTGCTGTTAGAAGATCCAAAGATGATGTCGTCGACATATATTTGAACAATAAGGGTATGATTATTCACTACTTTAACAAATAATGTAGAATCTGCTTTGCCAACAGAAAAACCAGTTTTTAATAGAAAGGTTTTGAGTCTATCATACCAAGCACGAGGTGCTTGTTTTAAACCATATAAAGCACGTTTGAGTTTAAAAACATGATCTGGGTATTGTTCATTTTCAAATCCTGGAGGTTGTTTTACATAAACTTCTTAATTTATAAAACCATTTAAGAAAGCACTTTTCGCATCCATTTGATATAATTTGAAATCCATATAGCTTGCATATGCTAAGAGCATTCTAATAGATTCAAGTCTAGCAACAGGAGCAAATGTTTCATCAAAATCAATACCTTCCTCCTGGTTGTATCCTTGAGCTACTAGTCTGGCCTTGTTTCTTATAACATTACCTGTTTCGTCTAGCTTTTTTCTGAAGATCCATCTTGTCCCAATGATTGGATGATCCTTTGGTCTAGGTACAAGATCCCAAACATCATTTCTTTGGAATTGATTCAGTTCTTCAGTCATGGCTAGCATCCAGAACTCATCAATGATGGCTTCATCAATCTTCTTTGGTTCAAGTTGAGAAATGAATGCCATGTTTGCAATCCGTTCTAGCTGAGCTCTAGTTTGAACCCCTTTTGTTAGTTCTCCCAAAATCTGCTTTTGAGGATGATCTTTGATATCGACAAAGGTTCTTTGATGTTCATCTTCATTAGACTTAGCTGTGTTATCTAAAAGTAAATCTGTACTTTCAACATCATCATCATTAGTTTGTATATGAACAGATTGATCAATAGATTCACAAAAACTAACATGCATAGATTCTTCAATAGTATTATGACTCTTATTGAAAACTCTGTATGCTTTACTATGACTTGAATATCCTAAGAATATGCCTTCAACGGATTTTGCATCAAATTTATCCAGGCTATCTTTTGTGTTTAGGATAAAGCATTTACATCCAAAGACTTTGAAATAGTCTATTCTTGGAGTTCTGTCATAGAATAGTTCATAGGGAGTTTTATTTAATAAGGGTCTAATGAGAACTCTATTTGTTATGTAGCATGCAGTATTAACAGCTTCTGCCCAAAAAGATTTTGCAAGATTATTGTGTTGGAGCATAGTCCTGGCAGATTCCTGAAGGGTTCTATTCTTTCTTTCTACTACACCATTTTGAGGTGCAGCTCTAGGAAAGGCAAAGTTATGAGAAATATCATGCAAGTTACAAAAATTTTCAAAAAGATCATTTTCAAATTCTCCTCCATGGTCACTACGGATTTTAACAATAAAACAAGATTTTTCGTTTTGTAATTTTTTACATAAGATTTCAAATTGACAAAACGTGTCACTTTTGTTTTTCAAAAATATTACCCAAGTAAATCTTGAGTAGTCATCTACAATAACAAAAACGTATTTATTGTGATTATGACTAGCTACTCTAGAAGGACCAAAAAGATCCAGGTGGAGAAGCTCTAAAGGTCTTTTACTTGAAATGATATTTTTTGATTTGAAAGATGATTTTGATAATTTTCCTAATTGACATGCATCACAAAAGTAATCCTTTTTAAAAGAAATTTTGGGTAACCCACGTACTAACTTATTTTTAGCTAATTTAGACATGTACTTAGAATTTACATGACCCATTCTCAAGTGCCATAAATGTTGAGAGTCATTATTAGCTATAAGACAATGTTATGTGATGTTTTCTAGGTATAGTTCATATATATTATTCTTTCTTATACCTTTTAAGATGATGTTTTCATTGGTGTCTGCTATGAGGCATGCATCATGATTAAAGCTAACATTATAACCTGTGTCACACATTTGACTGATACTTAGTAGGTTATGTTTTAATCCTTTAACAAGGAGAACATCTTTGATAAGAGGTTTATCTATGTTACCAATATTTCCAATACCAATTATCAAACCTTTGTTGTTATCACCAAAGGTGACGGTTCCTCCTTCTTTATGATGAAGAACAGCAAAAAGTTCTGGATGTCCTGTCATGTGCTTTGAACATCCACTATCTAGTATCCATCTGTTCTTCTTCTTTGGAGCCTGCAAAACATTAAGTAAATCTCCTTTTTGGTACCCAATCGGGTCCTTTTTTGTTAGACTTTGGAACCCATATCCATTTGGATTTGGGTTTGTCTATATCTTTAGAGGAGTTAAAAAGATTATCATTATAATACTCCTTATTTGGTTCAGATGAACTTTTCACAAACGTGGTCTTTTGATTCATACAAGAAGGCTTTTTGAAATGAGAGTAGCCAATACCATTCTTGTAAAAAGAGACTTTCTGAGAGGATAAGAGTTTATCCTAGTTTTCTTTACCTTTAGTAAACTTGAAAACCGTTTTCATGAGGTTCTCAGTTTTACTTTTTAGCTCTGAAATTTCTACTTGCAGATTTTTAGTTTTGGAGCTAGTAGCAGAAATTTCAGACATAAGCATAAGATTTTCCTTTTTCAACTCAGAATTTTTACTACTGAGTTTTTCATTCTCTTGGGAAAGCTTTAGATTTTCAGATTTTAAATCTTTATTTTTGAAACTCAATTTTCTAGATTCTTCAAATAGTTCTTGAAAAGCATCTAGAAGTTCTTCAAAGGAAAAATCAGTGATTTCACTTACCGAACTTTCGTTTGCCATGAAGCACATATTTGCAGTTTCAGCTTCATCATCACTTGACTTTTCACTAGTGGATGGTTCTGAATCATCCCATTGAGCATGCAGAGCCTTTTCTTGAAGAACGTCTTCTTTGGTTCATCAGTCTTGGACTTTCTTTTGAGAAGGGGACAATCACGTCTTAAGTGGCCTGGCTTATTACACTGAAAGCACATGGGATCTTCTTTAGGATCTTTTCTTTCCTTATGCCTGTTTGGAAGCCGGTTCCTTCTCATGAAGCGCTGGAATTTTCTGGTAAGTAGCGCAATTTCTGATTCTTTATCTGAGTCTTCATTCTCAGATAGGGCTGAGAAAGCTAGAGTTTTCTTTACTGGTTGCTCTTGTTCCCTTCTTTCTTTCATGTGGACTTCATAGGCCATAAGATTGCATATTAAGTCGTCCAAAGTAAGCTTAGATAAATCTTGAGCTTCTTCAATAGTAGTAGTCTTTTTCTTCCAATCAGTTGTGAGAGATCTCAAGATTTTCTTCACCTTTTTAGTCTGGGAATATGTTACACCCAGAGATTTCAGATCGTTGGTGATGTTGGTGAATCTGGTAAACATCTCTGTGATGGGTTCATCTTTGTTCATTTTGAACAACTCATATTTTCTAACAAGAGATGAAATTTTGGCTTCTTTCACTTTGTTGGTTCCTTCATGAATCACTTCTAAAGAATGTCAAATATCATATGCAGATTCACATATAGATATTCTATTGAATTCGTTTTAATCAATGGCACAATATAAGGCATTCATAGCCTTTGCATTTAGGTTTGCCATTTTCTTTTCTTCATCAGACCATAAGCTATAGTCGGCAGATGGAGATGTGTATGGATGCTCAACAATTTTCCATACAGCAAAATCTATGGATTTGAGAAATATAGTCATTCTGCACTTCCAGTATCCATAGTTGGAGCCATTGAAGAAAGGTGGACGAGATGCGTGTTGACCTTCAATATCACGAGCATAGGAGGTAGATGCCATTTGTGCTGGAAGACTTGTTACGTCGAAACCAGCAAACCTGCTCTGATACCAAATGAAATTCCACTAGAGGGGGGGTGAATAGTGAAATATGATAGAGATCGATAAAATAAAATAATTAAGCAATAAGGCACAACACATAAAACACAGAATATATACTGGTTCGGTCAGTATCCAGACCTACATCCAGTCCCCAAGCAAACCACTTGAGCTTTCCACTATAACATCCGAGTCACCGGATAAATAGTACAACACCCTCTTCCTCAGAGGTCTTCTTCTCTCAACAGAGAAGGGACACAGCCTCTTCCACAGAGGTCTTCTTCTCACACCAGAGAAGGACAACACCCTCTTTCACAGAGGTCTTCTTCTCTCAACAGAGAAGGGCAACACCCTCTTTCTCAGAGGTCTACTTCTTTCAACAAAGAAGGAATACAGTGAATAACAGAGTTACAATACTTCCTATAGAACCTTCAGAATGATATGAATGCACGAATGAAGGATTCTCAGAATGTTCTGTTTGTCACTCAGAGGATACTCTTTGTCAAAGAGCTGGACTTGACTTTTTCTCTTTTCTTTCTTTTCTTTTTCTCTTTCTTTTTCAAGGCTCTCTTTTCAAATATCGAATAGGAATTTTTCTCGTTGTAAGCTCACACGTCTATTCCATTCCATTGTCTGAATAGTTTATTTTAGTGTGTTTATATAGCTTTTAAAAAGTAGTCGTTACATTTTGGAATTGTAACTTTTTGAAATGTGAAATGTTATGTCATTTCAAAAACATCTTTTAGAGAAGTTCGAGAATGCCTTTTTCCATAAAAGTGAAATAGAGGGTACACTAGTCGTTGTAATATTTTAGGTAATACATATTTTATGTAAAAAGTCTATTTCTTACAATAGTACATTGAACATTGGGTTGTAGTTTTGTCTTTATTCTAATTAATGATTTGAGGTACATTAGTACTTCTTTGCTTTAAATGAGTGTAAGTACTATGAGTGCTTTGAGATATTTATTTGTACATAGTCATGTCAAGTGTTTTCTTTATGTTGTGTTTTTCAAAGTCTCCAGAGAGAATGAGGACCAAAAGAAGGTCGACATTCTTTGAGAAGGATTTTAATAAGGATTTGTTACAGGAGGTATTTAATGCTTTGTAAAGAGAATGATGACTTCAAGTAAGTCGACATTCTATGGTTTTGTAAAAAAGGTAACTAGAGTCCCTTCAAAAACATATTATATTTGTTTTCTCCATGTAGACGATTTTATGTTTTTGTCTTCTTCTTGTATTAGAAATATTTCTTTAAAGAAGGTAACTAGAGTCTTTTCAAAAACATATTATATTTGTTTTCTCCATGTAGCCGATTTTATGTTTTTGTCTTTTTCCTACATTCTTTTTTTTCATGTTGTCTTGTATATAGTATAAGGTACAATTATTACATGACAAAATGTCTTTTTCATAAAAGGTTGTAAGAAGGTACAATTATTACATGACAAAATATCTTTTTCATAAAGGGTTGTAAGAAGGTACAATTATTAGTTTTCAAAAAGGAGCTTTTTGAAACTATCGTATACTTTGATGATATAGTGTTTATGAGTGAGTATGTAATATGCAATATGCAAGTTCCTGAAGGTTCTGTTACATATGACTCTAAAGAAGAAAGAAGTCTTCAACTTGAGGTAGCCGATCTCTTCATTTGAACTTTAGGAATGCATGGCTCATCAAGCGTTTTCTTCAAGGAGTATGATTGCACCATATTTGTACTTGAACAGGAAGTCTCCATCCTTATTGGGTGAGATATCCTTGCATCAAATACTCGTTAGATTCATGGCAAAACATATTCAGTCATAATATAACATTTTTCAAGAGGACATATTATCATATCATATAAAATCAAATGAGACAGTGTATCATATTATGTGACATCAAAACAGAGTTTCTCAACATTTTCCCCCTTTTTGATGATGACAAAATATGCTCCCCCTGTCAAAAAGACATTATGCATAGAAATAATAATATGATAAAAATTTTGAAAAATGTTTTAAAGAGAGTATTTCTCCAATAATGGAGACAGGTTTTCTCCCCCTTTGTCATGGACAAAAAGGAAGGGATCAGAGTAAGAGAGTTATTACAGACCAAATATTACAGTCCAAAAGTAATTAAAAGTTATTACAGGCCAAAAAAAATGAGTTTATCTCGAAGGTGGAGGAGGTGAATGTGTTCGGTCGGCACGATTCCGCTTGCGAGTCTGCTGCAACAGGGCTTGATTACGAAGGATTCGATCTTGAGAGTGCTCGATATCCATCATAGCAGAAAAGTAATTGAAGGAGGATGTTGGATCTGCTTCATCAGAGCCGGGCATGTGCAGGGACCTTAGATTGAAGGTGGTACCATCGAGGACTTGCGAGGGACGGAGGATGACTTCGTTGTGAAGTGGTACTTGGAAGTATTTGAGAATGGGAGTTATGAAACACCCATAAAGAAGAGGCTCGAATTTTTGATACCGAATAAAAAGGTCGAAAAGAATGGATGACCAATTTATCGGAAGAGAAGAAAAGATTGCGTAGATAAGAAGAGAGATTTTTCGAGGAACTAATCATTGGCGGGGAAGCTTGGGATAGATGTTGTGGAGAAGAATCTGGGCAAGTAGCTGAGCATGAGGTTGGAGATTCCTCATGTGCCACGGAAGTTGGTGCAGAGAGGTATTTTTCGAAGTACCGATCGTTTGATTGGTATTATGGTGTTAAGGTCGGTACCGGTGGAAGGTAGGTTTAGAATTCTACCTAGGTCGGAAGCATCGAAAATCATCAGCTGTCCACGGACTTTGCTGGTGATTGACGTCTGTTCATGATCAGTAGAGAAGTTGGTATAAAACAGTCGAACTAGTTCGGGATAATAGGCAGCTGGGGATGAAGATCCTAGTAGAGGTTTGAGTTCAGGGAGATAGGTGTCTAAGTCAAAGAGCATGAAGTCGTCAAAGTTAACTAATTTACCTTCATGAATGGGGCGAGAGCATAGTAAGTTGTAAGTGTGAAACAAGTCTGGATACCTTAGATCTGCTGCGGTAATCACATTGTTGGAGGAGGAAGAGGCCATTGCAAGAGTTTGTAAGAAAAAAAAGAACTAAGGAGAGCGAGTTTGAAGTGGGTAATAGTTTGTAGGAGAATTGATAGATACGAGTGGAATTGGTATGGGATGAACCAATCCATTAAATAGAAGAAGGAAAATAATTTTGATAGGTTTTTTAATGACATTGGAAGTGAGTGATTTTTAGAATTTAGTCAAATAAGGAAATCCGTGAGAAGTAAGTTAAGAGGCTTGTGAATGACAAATCAAATCAAGTTTGGAGGATAGTGTATTATATTGGAGAAGAAGTCAAGGAGGACATGGTTTTGAATTATTCTTTTATATAAGAAAGAATTATCATGTGAGATTTTTATCGAATTGTGAGTTTGTGTCATGTATGGAGTGACTTGATGTGAGATAAAGTCAAAAGAGTGAATTTTTCTATGGTTTTTAAAGATTTTCGAGAGATGAGGTGAAATAATGGCCTAATAAAAACAAATATCCTTTTATAAGATGTTTCTGCTTTATGGAGAGTATTCGTGAAGAATGTGTTTGGAATAAGACAAATAGAGATGTGTGAGTGACATAAGATGAAGTTTTTCTTGAGGACAAGTTTTTACTGAATCTTGATTGGAGAGAAAGATATACAATATGAAAAAGGTCATGATTGCTAAAGACGATAATTGATTGTACATAGCCTATGATATAGTAGATGATATAGTAAAAATTTACGTGAAATGTAGCAAATTTTTTATAGGTTTAGAGAAGTATATTAATAGGTCAAAGAAAGAGATATATCATTTGAATATGAGGAATATACTATTTTGTTGGAGATCGGCTAGCCTATCGTGAGAGAGATGAGTGATAATAAAAAAAATATTTCGATTAGACATAAAGTTGTTTTGAGAGAAACAAAGAGAAACTCGTGAAGAGAGAGAGAGAGAGAGAGAGAAAGTGAGAAATGATGGCCTACTAAAACAAGAAACAAATGGGTGTTATAATGCATGGGTTGAAGTGTAGAAGATTGTTATTCGTATGAGGGGTTTTCACAAGAGGACAAAAGGTGATGAAAGGATGTTATGAGATGAGTGATATGAAAGAGTGTCATAATTACTTATATTTAAAGAAGGTAGTACTCATGGGTATGCGTGGAGGAGGATAGGACAAAGTGTGATTATTAATGTGTACTTGAAAGGTGACAAAATGAAAGACATAAAGAATGTGTTGTTATTCATAGAAGTTTTGGTTTGAGGAACAAGGTTTTTGGAGGAATTCGATTGAAGGAGTTCATAGTTTCTTTAGGAAAATAGTAAAGAAGTCAAAGTTATGAATGGAGATTCAAATCGTATGTGTGAGAGAGAGAAAAGTAACTAAAGTAACTATATAGTAAAGAGAAAGTCAAGTTATGAGAAACAATAATTATGAAAGTGATGTGAAAGATGTTGTGAAAAGAGGTAGAATGTACTTTGACATGAAGTTTCAACTTTTAAGGCAATGTGTGGTATTCGAGACCCTTAGAAATGATTCTTTTGTAAAAATAAAATAAAAAATTGAAAAATGAAGACACGAAAATTTTTAAAGTTCTTTTATTATCCTTATTAAGATGAATTTAGTAAATATTATGAACTCGAGTGAACTCAATATTTTAGTTTTATATATCATATTCAATTTACATATACCTAGTTCTCTTCTTATTATTATAAAATCTTCATTTTTTAAAGGTTTAGTAAAGATGTCTGCTAGTTGTTTATCTGTGGGTATAAATTCTAGTTTAATTATATTATTTAAGACTTGTTCTCTTAGAAAGTGATGTCTAATTTGAATGTGTTTAGTTCGTGAATGTAAAACAGGATTTTTGGAAAGGTTAATAGCACTTGTGTTATCACATAAAATAATTGTATTTTCGAATTTTAAAGCAAAATCTTTCAAAGTTTGTTTCATCCAGATGACTTGTGTACAGGCTAGGCTAGCAGCAATGTATTCGGCTTCAGTAGTTGATAAGGATACACAGTTTTGTTTCTTACTGAACCATGATACTAGTGAGTGCCCTAGCATGTGACATGTTCCACTTGTGCTTTTTCTGTCAGATTTACTTCCAGCAAAGTCAGCATCGTTGTATGAGATTAGATCAAATGTAGAGAATTTTGAATAGAATAATCCAAAATCAACTGTGTCTTTTAAATATCTCATTATTCTTTTTACAGCTTTAAGATGTGATTCTTTTGGATTTGACTGAAATCTAGCACACAAGCAAACACTAAACATAATATCTGGACGGCTAGCAGTTAAATAAAGAAGTGATCCTATCATACCTCGGTATACCTTTGTATCAACAGACTTACCATCTTCATCTTTGTCCAACACAGTAGTAGTGCTCATAGGAGTAGATTTTGAAGCAGTTGAGTTCATGTTGAACCTCTTCAGAAGTTCACGAGCATACTTAGATTGATTGATGAAAACTTCATCCTTGGTTTGCTTAATATGCAGTCCAAGAAAGTAGGTGAGTTCTCCCATCATACTCATTTCGAATTCCTTTTGCATGGACTTAGAAAAATCTTCACAAAGAGTGCTGTTAGAAGATCCAAAGATGATGTCGTCGACATATATTTGAACAATAAGTGTATGATTATTCACTACTTTAACAAATAATGTAGAATCTGCTTTGCCAACAGAAAAACCAGTTTTTAATAGAAAGGTTTTGAGTCTATCATACCAAGCACGAGGTGCTTGTTTTAAACCATATAAAGCACGTTTGAGTTTAAAAACATGATCTGGGTATTGTTCATTTTCAAATCCTGGAGGTTGTTTTACATAAACTTCTTAATTTATAAAACCATTTAAGAAAGCACTTTTCGCATCCATTTGATATAATTTGAAATCCATATAGCTTGCATATGCTAAGAGCATTCTAATAGATTCAAGTCTAGCAACAGGAGCAAATGTTTCATCAAAATCAATACCTTCCTCCTGGTTGTATCCTTGAGCTACTAGTCTGGCCTTGTTTCTTATAACATTACCTGTTTCGTCTAGCTTGTTTCTGAAGATCCATCTTGTCCCAATGATTGGATGATCCTTTGGTCTAGGTACAAGATCCCAAACATCATTTCTTTGGAATTGATTCAGTTCTTCAGTCATGGCTAGCATCCAGAACTCATCAATGATGGCTTCATCAATCTTCTTTGGTTCAAGTTGAGAAATGAATGCCATGTTTGCAATCCGTTCTAGCTGAGCTCTAGTTTGAACCCCTTTTGTTAGTTCTCCCAAAATCTGCTTTTGAGGATGATCTTTGATATCGACAAAGGTTCTTTGATGTTCATCTTCATTAGACTTAGCTGTGTTATCTAAAAGTAAATCTGTACTTTCAACATCATCATCATTAGTTTGTATATGAACAGATTGATCAATAGATTCACAAAAACTAACATGCATAGATTCTTCAATAGTATTATGACTCTTATTGAAAACTCTGTATGCTTTACTATGACTTGAATATCCTAAGAATATGCCTTCAACGGATTTTGCATCAAATTTATCCAGGCTATCTTTTGTGTTTAGGATAAAGCATTTACATCCAAAGACTTTGAAATAGTCTATTCTTGGAGTTCTGTCATAGAATAGTTCATAGGGAGTTTTATTTAATAAGGGTCTAATGAGAACTCTATTTGTTATGTAGCATGCAGTATTAACAGCTTCTGCCCAAAAAGATTTTGCAAGATTATTGTGTTGGAGCATAGTCCTGGCAGATTCCTGAAGGGTTCTATTCTTTCTTTCTACTACACCATTTTGAGGTGCAGCTCTAGGAAAGGCAAAGTTATGAGAAATATCATGCAAGTTACAAAAATTTTCAAAAAGATCATTTTCAAATTCTCCTCCATGGTCACTACGGATTTTAACAATAAAACAAGATTTTTCGTTTTATAATTTTTTACATAAGATTTCAAATTGACAAAACGTGTCACTTTTGTTTTTCAAAAATATTACCCAAGTAAATCTTGAGTAGTCATCTACAATAACAAAAACGTATTTATTGTGATTATGACTAGCTACTCTAGAAGGACCAAAAAGATCCAGGTGGAGAAGCTCTAAAGGTCTTTTACTTGAAATGATATTTTTTGATTTGAAAGATGATTTTGATAATTTTCCTAATTGACATGCATCACAAAAGTAATCCTTTTTAAAAGAAATTTTGGGTAACCCGCGTACTAACTTATTTTTAGCTAATTTAGACATGTACTTAGAATTTACATGACCCATTCTCAAGTGCCATAAATGTTGAGAGTCATTATTAGCTATAAGACAATGTTATGTGATGTTTTCTAGGTATAGTTCATATATATTATTCTTTCTTATACCTTTTAAGATGATGTTTTCATTGGTGTCTGCTATGAGGCATGCATCATGATTAAAGCTAACATTATAACATGTGTCACACATTTGACTGATACTTAGTAGGTTATGTTTTAATCCTTTAACAAGGAGAACATCTTTGATAAGAGGTTTATCTATGTTACCAATATTTCCAATACCAATTATCAAACCTTTGTTGTTATCACCAAAGGTGACGGTTCCTCCTTCTTTATGATGAAGAACACCAAAAAGTTCTGGATGTCCTGTCATGTGCTTTGAACATCCACTATCTAGTATCCATCTGTTCTTCTTCTTTGGAGCCTGCAAAACATTAAGTAAATCTCCTTTTTGGTACCCAATCGGGTCCTTTTTTGTTAGACTTTGGAACCCATATCCATTTGGATTTGGGTTTGTCTATATCTTTAGAGGAGTTAAAAAGATTATCATTATAATACTCCTTATTTGGTTCAGATGAACTTTTCACAAACGTGGTCTTTTGATTCATACAAGAAGGCTTTTTGAAATGAGAGTAGCCAATACCATTCTTGTAAAAAGAGACTTTCTGAGAGGATAAGAGTTTATCCCAGTTTTCTTTACCTTTAGTAAACTTGAAAACCGTTTTCATGAGGTTCTCAGTTTTACTTTTTAGCTCTGAAATTTCTACTTGCAGATTTTTAGTTTTGGAGCTAGTAGAAGAAATTTCAGACATAAGCATAAGATTTTCCTTTTTCAACTCAGAATTTTTACTACTGAGTTTTTCATTCTCTTGGGAAAGCTTTAGATTTTCAGATTTTAAATCTTTATTTTTGAAACTCAATTTTCTAGATTCTTCAAATAGTTCTTGAAAAGCATCTAGAAGTTCTTCAAAGGAAAAATCAGTGATTTCACTTACCGAACTTTCGTTTGCCATGAAGCACATATTTGCAGTTTCAGCTTCATCATCACTTGACTCTTCACTAGTGGATGGTTCTGAATCATCCCATTGAGCATGCAGAGCCTTTTCTTGAAGAACGTCTTCTTTGGTTCATCAGTCTTGGACTTTCTTTTGAGAAGGGGACAATCACGTCTTAAGTGGCCTGGCTTATTACACTGAAAGCACATGGGATCTTCTTTAGGATCTTTTCTTTCCTTGTGCCTGTTTGGAAGCCGGTTCCTTCTCATGAAGCGCTGGAATTTTCTGGTAAGTAGCGCAATTTCTGATTCTTTATCTGAGTCTTCATTCTCAGATAGGGCTGAGAAAGCTAGAGTTTTCTTTACTGGTTGCTCTTGTTCCCTTCTTTCTTTCATGTGGACTTCATAGGCCATAAGATTGCCTATTAAGTCGTCCAAAGTAAGCTTAGATAAATCTTGAGCTTCTTCAATAGCAGTAGTCTTTTTCTTCCAATCAGTTGTGAGAGATCTCAAGATTTTCTTCACCTTTTCAGTCTGAGAATATGTTACACCCAGAGATTTCAGATCGTTGGTGATGTTGGTGAATCTGGTAAACATCTCTGTGATGGGTTCATCTTTGTTCATTTTGAACAACTCATATTTTCTAACAAGAGATGAAATTTTGGCTTCTTTCACTTTGTTGGTTTCTTCATGAATCACTTCTAAAGAATGTCAAATATCATATGCAGATTCACATATAGATATTCTATTGAATTCGTTTTAATCAATGGCACAATATAAGGCATTCATAGCCTTTGCATTTAGGTTTGCCATTTTCTTTTCTTCATCAGACCATAAGCTATAGTCTGCAGATGGAGATGTGTATGGATGCTCAACAATTTTCCATACAGCAAAATCTATGGATTTGAGAAATATAGTCATTCTGCACTTCCAGTATCCATAGTTGGAGCCATTGAAGAAAGGTGGACGAGATGCGTGTTGACCTTCAATATCACGAGCATAGGAGGTAGATGCCATTTGTGCTGGAAGACTTGTTACGTCGAAACCAGCAAACCTGCTCTGATACCAAATGAAATTCCACTAGAGGGGGGTGAATAGTGAAATATGATAGAGATCGATAAAATAAAATAATTAAGCAATAAGGCACAACACATAAAACACAGAATATATACTGGTTCGGTCAGTATCCAGACCTACATCCAGTCCCCAAGCAAACCACTTGAGCTTTCCACTATAACATCCGAGTCACCGGATAAATAGTACAACACCCTCTTCCTCAGAGGTCTTCTTCTCTCAACAGAGAAGGGGCACAGCCTCTTCCACAGAGGTCTTCTTCTCACACCAGAGAAGGACAACACCCTCTTTCACAGAGGTCTTCTTCTCTCAACAGAGAAGGGCAACACCCTCTTTCTCAGAGGTCTACTTCTTTCAACAAAGAAGGAATACAGTGAATAACAGAGTTACAATACTTCCTATAGAACCTTCAGAATGATATGAATGCACGAATGAAGGATTCTCAGAATGTTCTGTTTGTCACTCAGAGGATACTCTTTGTCAAAGAGCTGGACTTGACTTTTTCTCTTTTCTTTCTTTTCTTTTTCTCTTTCTTTTTCAAGGCTCTCTTTTCAAATATCGAATAGGAATTTTTCTCGTTGTAAGCTCACACGTCTATTCCATTCCATTGTCTGAATAGTTTATTTTAGTGTGTTTATATAGCTTTTAAAAAGTAGTCGTTACATTTTGGAATTGTAACTTTTTGAAATGTGAAATGTTATGTCATTTCAAAAACATCTTTTAGAGAAGTTCGAGAATGCCTTTTTCCATAAAAGTGAAATAGAGGGTACACTAGTCATTGTAATATTTTAGGTAATACATATTTTATGTAAAAAGTCTATTTCTTACAATAGTACATTGAACATTGGGTTGTAGTTTTGTCTTTATTCTAATTAATGATTTGAGGTACATTAGTACTTCTTTGCTTTAAATGAGTGTAAGTACTATGAGTGCTTTGAGATATTTATTTGTACATAGTCATGTCAAGTGTTTTCTTTATGTTGTGTTTTTCAAAGTCTCCAGAGAGAATGAGGACCAAAAGAAGGTCGACAATCTTTGAGAAGGATTTTAATAAGGATTTGTTACAGGAGGTATTTAATGCTTTGTAAAGAGAATGATGACTTCAAGTAAGTCGACATTCTATGGTTTTGTAAAAAAGGTAACTAGAGTCCCTTCAAAAACATATTATATTTGTTTTCTCCATGTAGACGATTTTATGTTTTTGTCTTCTTCTTGTATTAGAAATATTTCTTTAAAGAAGGTAACTAGAGTCTTTTCAAAAACATATTATATTTGTTTTCTCCATGTAGCCGATTTTATGTTTTTGTCTTTTTCCTACATTCTTTTTTTTCATGTTGTCTTGTATATAGTATAAGGTACAATTATTACATGACAAAATGTCTTTTTCATAAAAGGTTGTAAGAAGGTACAATTATTACATGACAAAATATCTTTTTCATAAAGGGTTGTAAGAAAGTACAATTATTAGTTTTCAAAAAGGAGCTTTTTGAAACTATCGTATACTTTGATGATATAGTGTTTATGAGTGAGTATGTAATATGCAATATGCAAGTTCCTGAAGGTTCTGTTACATATGACTCTAAAGAAGAAAGAAGTCTTCAACTTGAGGTAGCCGATCTCTTCATTTGAACTTTAGGAATGCATGGCTCATCAAGCGTTTTCTTCAAGGAGTATGATTGCACCATATTTGTACTTGAACAGGAAGTCTCCATCCTTATTGGGTGAGATATCCTTGCATCAAATACTCGTTAGATTCATGGCAAAACATATTCAGTCATAATATAACATTTTTCAAGAGGACATATTATCATATCATATAAAATCAAATGAGACAGTGTATCATATTATGTGACATCAAAACAGAGTTTCTCAACATTTTCCCCCTTTTTGATGATGACAAAATATGCTCCCCCTGTCAAAAAGACATTATGCATAGAAATAATAATATGATAAAAATTTTGAAAAATGTTTTAAAGAGAGTATTTCTCCAATAATGGAGACAGGTTTTCTCCCCCTTTGTCATGGACAAAAAGGAAGGGATCAGAGTAAGAGAGTTATTACAGACCAAATATTACAGTCCAAAAGTAATTAAAAGTTATTACAGGCCAAAAAAAATGAGTTTATCTCGAAGGTGGAGGAGGTGAATGTGTTCGGTCGGCACGATTTCGCTTGCGAGTCTGCTGCAACAGGGCTTGATTACGAAGGATTCGATCTTGAGAGTGCTCGATATCCATCATAGCAGAAAAGTAATTGAAGGAGGATGTTGGATCTGCTTCATCAGAGCCGGGCATGTGCAGGGACCTTAGATTGAAGGTGGTACCATCGAGGACTTGCGAGGGACGGAGGATGACTTCGTTGTGAAGTGGTACTTGGAAGTATTTGAGAATGGGAGTTATGAAACACCCATAAAGAAGAGGCTCGAATTTTTGATACCGAATAAAAAGGTCGAAAAGAATGGATGACCAATTTATCGGAAGAGAAGAAAAGATTGCGTAGATAAGAAGAGAGATTTTTCGAGGAACTAATCATTGGCGGGGAAGCTTGGGATAGATGTTGTGGAGAAGAATCTGGGCAAGTAGCTGAGCATGAGGTTGGAGATTCCTCATGTGCCACGGAAGTTGGTGCAGAGAGGTATTTTTCGAAGTACCGATCGTTTGATTGGTATTATGGTGTTAAGGTCGGTACCGGTGGAAGGTAGGTTTAGAATTCTACCTAGGTCGGAAGCATCGAAAATCATCAGCTGTCCACGGACTTTGCTGGTGATTGACGTCTGTTCATGATCAGTAGAGAAGTTGGTATAAAACAGTCGAACTAGTTCGGGATAATAGGCAGCTGGGGATGAAGATCCTAGTAGAGGTTTGAGTTCAGGGAGATAGGTGTCTAAGTCAAAGAGCATGAAGTCGTCAAAGTTAACTAATTTACCTTCATGAATGGGGCGAGAGCATAGTAAGTTGTAAGTGTGAAACAAGTCTGGATACCTTAGATCTGCTGCGGTAATCACATTGTTGGAGGAGGAAGAGGCCATTGCAAGAGTTTGTAAGAAAAAAAAGAACTAAGGAGAGCGAGTTTGAAGTGGGTAATAGTTTGTAGGAGAATTGATAGATACGAGTGGAATTGGTATGGGATGAACCAATCCATTAAATAGAAGAAGGAAAATAATTTTGATAGGTTTTTTAATGACATTGGAAGTGAGTGATTTTTAGAATTTAGTCAAATAAGGAAATCCGTGAGAAGTAAGTTAAGAGGCTTGTGAATGACAAATCAAATCAAGTTTGGAGGATAGTGTATTATATTGGAGAAGAAGTCAAGGAGGACATGGTTTTGAATTATTCTTTTATATAA